>NW_024753650.1:585000-682500 GCF_018991925.1 Homarus americanus | reverse complement strand
CTGCTCAGACGGACATCAGTGAAATAAGTAGAAAAAATAATAGGAAACAACTAAGGAATTCGAATGGAAAATAAATAAAATAAAATAAAAGCGCGCGAAATTTTAAACAACAACGAAATATAGTGTGCAGAAAAAAAACATTAACTGGCAACGAGTCACCAATCAGAATTCCCAGAAAAAGCAAAAAAAAGGCGCGAACTCTGAGCTACCAACGATAAATAGTGTTGAAAAAAAAATATATATAACCATCAACAACTAACCAATCAGATATCCTCAAACTAAAAAAAAAAGTGTAAAAAAAAACAATAACCGGCAACGAACACCCAATCAAATTTCACCACCCTAACAAAAAGCGCGCGAACGGAAAGCCCGCCAAATCTCCCGACAACAAAAGGAAGATAAAATAAAGATGGAGGACAAGTTAGCTTCGTACACAGGTGGTCTTCACATCTTCAAGAGCTACCTGAAGGAGAAATGGGGGACGCTGAAGGAGCAGGGAGCTTCGGGCACCATCCACGAGCTGAAGGAGAAAACAGGGACTAAGGTTGACAACTTTAGGGAGAAAGCCATCCACAACCTCAACCACGGGGAGTGTGACGACTACTCTCACATATACAGGTAAGAGATGATGCTGTAGTGTTACCTGTGGAACCTTTATTACAGGTGGGTGATGTGGTGACCTGTGCAGCTTGTCTGTATGTTGGGACCTCGTAACAACATGCTTTTGATGAATAGATAGATGGAGAGAGAGTACACAAACACTGGTAAACGATCATAACACAACGAGCTTCTGGACACTAACGAGGTGATGGGGTCAACTGGTACACCTGTCTCAAACAATAGCTCAGGTGTGACAGGTGTGTAATCCAACAAGAGCACAGGTGTTGTCAAGGTCGCGTATGTTCACCTGCGTCTCAAACAGGTGTCCGAATATGAGTCAACGTAATAGTAGATCAGATGTTGACGTCATGTTTACCTAAATCAGCTGATGAGATCTCGATGGTAAATATTTCACCGGCGACAGGTGTATCTCCACTAATGAGGAGTTTTACCTGGGCTGGGACAGGGGGACGTATTTCACCTGTTGAGCCGAAATAGACGCTGTTTATTCCCTGTCTTCAGAGGTGTTCGTGAAAACCTGGATCTAAAATGGCGGGCAAGTGTGGAATATTGGAATGAATATTATCTCTCTCTCTCTCTCTCTCTCTCTCTCTCTCTCTCTCTGTGTGTGTGTCTGTCTGTGTATTTTGTCTCTCTCTCTCTGTCTGTGTCTGTCTGTCTGTCTCGCTGATATCCACTCACCTCTGAACTCCTAAGTCTTCCTTATCATGTTCTTCTTCTTCTTCTTTGTTTCATCTCTTTCTCCTTTATTACTTACACCATCCCTTCCTCCTTGCCCATTTATTCCTTCTCCTCCTCCTTCTCCACCCCTTTCTTCTCCCCCTTCTCTCCATCTCCATCTTTTCCTCCTCCTTTCTTCTTGTCCCTCCTCTTCTTCTTTTCCCTAATTCTCCACCTCCACCTCTTTCTCCTCTTCCTCCACCTCTTCTTCCTCATCCACCACCTCCTCCTCTTCTTCCTCCACCTCTTCTTCTTCTTCCTCCTCTTCCTCCTCCCTCTTCCTCCTCTCCATCACTCCCCTGTCATCTGCCCACCTCTGGTCTTATAGCAGGGTGTGACTATAACTCTAGTGTGATAGAGGGTCCGTCAGGGCTTATTAGGGCTCTCTCTCTCTCTCTCTCTCTTTCTCTCTCTCTCTCTCTCTCTCTCTCTCTCTCTCTCTCTCTCTCTCTCTCTCTCTGGTATATCTGTTTGCGCACCTGTCTATCCATGTATCTGTGTATCTACCTACCTGTCCGTTTTACCTGTCTGTCTGTCTGTCTGTCTCACAAACATCACTGAAAATAATAACCACCACAACCCGTGGATTCACAGCCATAAAAACAAAAAACAAATTAAAAACAAACCCAGCGTGAAATTCTCCCCTCACCCCTTCTCACCCCCCTCTCACCTCCCCCCTCACCTCTCCCCCTCTAACCCCTCCCTCCCCCCTGGCTACACCGAAGAGCCAATTGGGTTCACTTTACCGGGGTTTTGATAGTCTTAAGGGATCGTATATATATTTTTTTTCTACAACTTTTTTTCTCGTAATTTTGGTCATAAGTGAAAAAAATTATCCTTACGTGTATAGTCATCGAGTAATTTTGCCGCCATTTTGTTTTTGTTGTCCTTGTATCGTAGTTTAAGTGAGGAGTTAAGATAAGTTATGTAATAAAGGAAAAAAATTGTATCGTAAGGATTTTTAAGAGAAGTTTCGACCCAACATATTCCAACTTACGAGAAAAACTCAAACTAAAGAATAAATAAAAAAATCAAATATTTTGTCGTAACTTAAGTGAAATAGTCATATAGAATCACATAATTAACTCACTTAAGTGTACCTGTTACCTGTATTTTCGTGTCTCTAATTCAGAGTAAAAATTTAACCTACAATACCTCAAAAGGGTGAAAATTAAACCTACAATACCTCAAAAGGGTGAAAATTATACCTACAATACCCCCAAAAGGATAATTTAACCTACAATACCTCAAAAGGGTGAAAATTTAACCTACGATACCCCCAAAGGCTGAAAATTTAACCTACAATACCTCAAAAGGGTGAAAATTAAACCTACGATCCTTTGAAATAGAAAAGAAGAAAAATAACCCTACGATCTTTGGAGGTTTTGAGCCGTGACCACAAAACAAGGCGACCCGACCAAACTCTATAAGCGATTGGATCCACTTCAGTGTGAGCCGGAGCGGTGTGGGATCCCGGTGTGTGGTGTTGGGAGGCTGTTGTTTCACACCCATTGATTGTTGTAATAACCTGAGTCCTTCCCCAATCACGGTGTGGGGGTGGGGTGGGGTGGTTGTAGAGGGTGGATGTAGGTGTAGGGGGAGATATAGGGAGGTGGGTGTGGGGAGGAGGGGGAGGATATGTAGGGGAGTGATGAGGAGGGGTGAGAGAGAGAGAGAGGAGGGTTGAGGGGCAAGTGAAGAAAAAAAGAGTAGGAGTGTGAGGGAAGAACGTGACAAAGGGGAACGACATGTAGAGTGAGAGAGAGGGAGAGAGTGAGTGAGAGAGAGAGGTAGGTAGGTAAAGGTCTATCTGTAAGGCTTCTGGCTCCGGGCTACACACAGCTGACTCCTCTCTCCTCCCCTCTCCTCTTTGCCGCCTTTGTTGGAGACCTGGGAGACCATTGAACCTAGGAGATCATTGACCTGGGAGATACTTGGAGACACTGGCCTAGGAGACTCTTTTTTGCATTTGGTATACCCGGAGACCAGTCATAGGATACCTAAAAGACATATATATATATATATATATATATATATATATATATATATATATATATATATATATATATATATATATATATATATATATATATATATATATATATATATCACTTAGGAGATCAAAGCACCAGGTTCTCCAAATTGCTCATTGCTGGAGATCAGAGCCTTTTGGAGACCTGTGCTCTTTCTCTCTCTCTCGTTGTCGGTGTGTGTGCTGGGGGTGAATTTATGTAGGTGTATGTGTGTGTGTGTATGGTATAGGTTGACGGTGTATGTATGTGTGAGGAGGTCAGGTCAGGTCAGGTCAGGCCTGGATGGTTGAGATATTAGTGGATGATGTTTGGCCAAGCTAATGCCTTTGATAGTGTAGCGTCCCCTGATTAATGTGTGGCGGGCCTGGTGATTCTTCCTTCCATTTCCCTCCTTTCCCTCCATATCCTCCCTTCCTCGTCTTCCCTCCCTTTCTTCTTCTCTCCCTTCTCTCCCTTTTTTCTAGGGAGAGAGTGGAGGGAGCAGGGGTGAGAGAGGAGGGAGGAAAGAAATAAGGATATGGGAAAGAGGGAATGGAAAGGATGGTGAAGAAGAAGGGGAGTGAGAGTAGGTCAAGGAGCAAGGGAGAGAGAGAGAGAGACGGACAGACAGACGGACGTGTGCTGGGCTGCAGGAGTATTAAGAACTATAAAGAATGGCCAGGGTACTCTCCTTCCTTCCTTCCTTCCTTCCTTCCTTCCTTCCTTCCTTCCTTCTTTCCTTCCTTCCTTCCTTCCTTCTTCTTTCTTTCCTTCCTTCCTTCCTTCCTTCCTTCCTTTCATTCATTCCTTCCTTCCTTCTTTCATTCCTTCCTTCCTTCCTTATTTCATTCCTTCCTTCCTTCCTTCCTTCTTTCATTCCTTCCTTCCTTCCTTCCTTTTTCATTCATTCCTTCCTTCCTTCCTTCCTTCTTTCATTCCTTCTCTTCCTTCCTTCCTTTCATTCATTCCTTCCTTCATTCCTTCTTTCATTCTTTCCTTCCTTCCTTCATTCCTTCCTTCCTTCCTTCTTTCATTCCTTCCTTCCTTCCTTCCTTCCTCGTCCTACTACCACCACCACTACAGTACTACCAGCACTACCTACCTCTACCACAACTACCACCACCACTACCATTACTACCACCACCACCACCACCACTACAGCCACTACCAGCACTACCACCACTCTACCACAACTACCACCACCACTACCATTACTACTACCACCACCACCACTACAGCCACTACCAGCACTACCACCACCACCACCACCACAGCTACCACCACCACCACAGCTACCACCACCACCACCGCAACTACCACCACCACCAACCATAATTCACCAGTGTCTAAGCCAAAGTGGCGACTGAATGGGAAACTTTCTTGATGTGTGTGTGTGTGTGTGTGTGTGTGTGTGTGTGTGTGTGTGTGTGTGTGTTACATGCTTTGAGAGGAAATATAATTACACCTTCAATCCTTACAACACACACACACACACACACACACACACACACACACATCCAGGACTTTGATCTCTCACCTATAGACTTTATTTACTGAATTATTGTATTACCCTTGAGAGAGAGAGGTGTTAGCTTAGCCCAGGGGGGAGGAGGGTGAGGGAGCGTAGGGGGAGGGTGGGGCATGGATCCTCCTCCCCCAAGATGATATGAAGCAGCTTTGGTCCGGATGTGTGTTCGTGTACGTGGGAGTGAGGAAGGGAGGAGAGGGGAAGAGAGATACGAGGCGGTGGGGGGCTGGAGAAGTGTTGGGGATTGTGTGGAAATGGAGGAGAGGAGGTGGTTGAGAGAGAGAGAGGGAGATGGGGGATGGTAGGGGGAGGTGAGAGAAAGTGGGAGCCGGTCTCTACGTCTTCTAGATGCCTCTCAGACCAACAATACTGACCTGCCTCCTCTCCGTGTCAACGAGGAATTCACTCAAAAACATATATATATATATATATATATATATATATATATATATATATATATATATATATATATATATATATATATATATATATTAAGTTGTAGTGAGGTCTATTAGATGTGAAACTTCTATATATTGGACTATACCTGTTATATGGAGGTTGAACTGTTATTATTATTATTATTATTATTATTATTATTATTATTATTATTAGTTATTATTATTATTAGTTATTATTGTTGTTATTGTTATTGTTATTGTTATTATTATTATTATTTTTATTATTATTTTTGTTATTATTATTATTATTATTATTAGTTATTATTTGTTGTGGTTGAATGCGGGTGCGCCAAGTCCGTAGACTTGCTAGTGATAGATTATTACTGTATTGTTATTAGTTTTTTATATTATTATTATTATTATTATTATTATTATTATTATGAACGCTACAATACCCTCCCCCACCCCCCCACAGACGCAAATCACGCATGGAGATGGTGCGTATCTCGGCAGCCGTTATGGGTATTGAGTTCTGTTACGCCGCCGAGACCGCCTTCGTCTCCCCGACCCTCCTGAAGATCGGCGTGAGACACAGACACATGACCTTGATCTGGTGCCTCAGTCCCTTCATCGGCTTCTTCCTCACGCCTATATTAGGATCTCTGTCGGATAATTGTCGCTCGAAATTAGGACGGAGGCGGCCATTCATCATCCTCCTCTCGATCGGTATTATCCTCGGTAAGTGGTCATGTTTTTTTAAATCTCCTTATCCTCATTGAGTGGCCTTGGGTTTAATTCACGTGGGGTTATCCTTACTGAGTGGGTTGTATCTGTTGGTTATGCTCGATAAGTGGCATTGTTTTGATTTTTTAGCCTATATATTATTATTATTATTACCTATCGGTATTATCCATGATGAGTGGCGTTGTTGCTCATCATAGGGATTATCCTCGGTAAGTGGCCTGTTATGATCTATCAGTATTATCCTCACTGAGTGGCCTCATGCTATATGGATTTAATCTCATTTAAAAAGGTCGAGAATTTATGTGTCTAGTTAGTGCTTAATCCCCCCCTGCTTTGTCTGCCTCTCTGTGTCTCTCTCTCACACTATCCATCCGTCATTTTGCCTCTTTCCTCCCTCTCCTCTTCCTCCCTCACCCTTCCTTCCTCTCTCACTCTTCTCCTCCATCATCCTTTCCTCCCGACCCCTTCCACTCTCCTCCTCCTCCCTCCTCCTCCCTCCTCCTCCTCCTCCTCCTCCTCCTCCTCCTCCTCCTCCCTCCTTTCTGAGCAGCCGCCGAAGCTCTGAGTAACTTTCCTTGTCACCCTGGTAGCTCGGTATTTACAAGTTTAGTAAGACCTTCTCACTATACGTCTTTCCCCTCTTTTGGTTAACACTTTTCTGCCTCTGCTTCTCCATCCCTTTTTTGGGGGCACTTTTTCCTTTGCTATTTATTTATTTTTTTTGTTTTTTGCATTTTTGTTTTTTTTTATTTTTGGGGATAATTTTTAGTTTTTTATCTTTTCCATATTCTTTTTATTTTTTATTTTAGGGCATGTTTCTGTTTTTTTTCTTTTTCCATCCGTTTTTTTTGGCCTTTTCCGCTTTTATTTACTTAATATATATTTTTTAATTTGTCTGTCTATTTTTGCAATTTTTTCTCTTTTCTATGTTCGTTTTTTTTTTCTTTTTTTCTTTTCATTTTCCATTTCATTTGTTCTGTTTTTAGAATTTAATTTTTTCTCACCTTTTTGTCTCTTTTTTTGCACTTTTTCGTTTCTGTTTTTTTTTACTTTGCTTGATTTTTATTTATTTATTTTACTTTTTCCCTCCTTTTTTCCGCCTTCTTGCATTTTTTCTTTTGTACATATATGCCTCTTATTTAGCTACTCTTGCGCCTTTCTGCACCTTTATGGCTTAGTGACTTTCTTAGCGCACCTTTCCACTTTCCTGTGCTTTCTTTTTTATCTCTTTCCTGCTTTTCTTATTTTTTGCACCTTTCTGTCTTCTTTGGGTGTGTGTATGTGTGTGTGTATGTGTGTGTGTGTGTGTGTGTGTGTGTGTGTGTGTGTGTGTGTGTGTGTGTGTGTGTGTTTTGTGTTTGACTGTACAGTATATGTATGTATGTATGTATGTATGTATGTATGTATGTATGTATGTATGTCTATTTTTAAACATCTAACATAAAAATCACCATTTATGGAAGTTAACACAAACAACTGATATATTTTAGCAGTTAACATTAATTTACCATAAAAACAGAGAAACTAACACACACACAAGCAAGTATTTTACCTGATAATGTTAAAACACCTTTAGAATTTAACATCAAACTAAGATTATCTCACCTCTGGAATATTTAACACCTTTTGGTATTTAAAATTAACACAATATCACCTGTTAATATTAAAAACACCTTTGGAATTTAACATCAAACTAAGATTATCTCACTTTAAACACTAAAACACTCTTAAAATATCAAACTAACACGAAACACTTTACAATTTATCATGAAAAAAACACCACACCTCTAATTTAACAAAAACATTAAGAAAAACACCTGTTATCACCTGTCAAGACCCAACATTGGCATTTAACATTAGAAAACAAACACCTTTACCTGTCACCCCCCCTTAATTGACGCACCTGTCACCTGGATTATGGCGTCACGGGGAGCTAATTTGCATACGGAAATAGGTATTGCAGTGAGTCGCCTGAGTTTGGTGTGAATATTTTTGGACCTGTCATGAACTAAGGTGACTTGGTTGTGGCGGTGATGGTGTGGGTGTGTGGTGATGATGGTAATGGGTGTATGGTGATGATGATGGTGATGATGAAGTGGGGTGAAAGTGAATAAGGGAAGGAAGAAGAGGTGATACAGATATCAAGGAGGAGGAGGAGGAAGAGGTGATAAAGATAGGAAGAAGGAAGAGGAAGAAGAGAGGGAAATATGACCACTAGGAGAAGATGAGAGAGAGTAAAGAGATTGCTATTTAGTGTAGAGAGAGAGAGAGAGAGAGAGAGAGAGAGAGAGAGAGAGAGAGAGCCAAGAGTGACACATTTCCAGCATTATGTGTCGGCGTTGACTGAGGTGCCAGGGCCATTATAGAGGGGTAGATGGCACCCCCTCCTCTCCTTTACACTATGAAGGGGTGATGGCACTGAGGGGGGAGAGGGAGGAGAGGGGTAGAAAGAAATGGAGAGGGAGAGAGATTGACACCCACTCACGTCAACACACCCACCCACTACCCACCCACCCACCCACACCCAACTACACACCCACGCACACACCAACACACCCACCCACACCCAACTACACACCCACGCACCCACCAACACACACCCCGCCCACCCACTCCACCAACACACCCACCCACACCCAACTACACACCCACGCACCAACCAACACACCCCACCCACCCACCCACAGACGCGATAAAACCACCAGCCTCTTCAGAACTACTCTCTTGGGTCATAAAATCCCCTCTCCACCATTAATGTCTCACAAACAATATTATTGACTCACAAACACCGTGTGTATGTGTGTGTGTGTGTGGGTGCGTGGAGGGGCGGGTGAGAGGAGTGAGAGCGATGTGAAAAGGTCAGGAAAAAGATATAAAGGGAGTGAGTGGGAGGGAGGGGGAGAGTGGGAGGGGAGATGGTGTGAGTGGTGGGGCGTGAAAGAGATTGTAATGTGTGATGCTGAGGTGGCGGATGATACACACACACACACAAACACACACACACACATGTCTAATGGTATACTGTATGTATTTACGTGTGTGTGTGTGTGTGTGTGTTGTGTAGCGGTCAGCGAATAATAGGTCTAATGGTAAACCGTGTTCCTGGGGGGGAGTAATTATTAGCCAGTGCAGTTGGCAAGTTGTCCGATCTTTCTGGGGTTAATCCTCTACACTGACTTACACTACACAACACCTTCAACATAAACATTTGTATATATGTTTGTATCCCCGACAGGTTTGATTCTAGTGCCCAATGGGAAGGCTATAGGCTTGGGCATGGGTGATGATTGGTCGTCCACACCTGCTCCTTCAACCACCACCACCACCACCACTACCGGCCTCTCTACTGAAGAAGTAAGTCTGTCAATAACAACTTCTTCACCGACATTTATTTTCTCCTGTATTTAAGTTGCGTCAGCAGCTCAACACCCGCTTATCCTGACATAACGAATTAATGTTTCCTCTAAGTATTTCACATATGTGCTACCTGGAGTATGATCAAAACCCACAATAACGCAGCTATGATTTAAAATTTTTGGACATGGTATAATAGATGTTTAATTAGCCTCGTATTATAACGTACAGGTGTTATTAAGTCAGGTAAAATAACGTACAGGTGTCATTAAGCCAATTAAGCTAGGTAAAATAACGTACAGATGTCATTAAGCCAATTAAGCCAGGTAAAATAACGTACAGGTGTCTTTAAGCCAATAAGCTAGGTAAAATAATGTACAGGTGTCATTAAGCTAGGTGAAATAACGTACAGGTGTCATTAAGCCAATTAAGCCAGGTAAAATAACGTACAGGTGTCATTAAACCAGGTAAGTATAGATATAGCCTAACCTAACCTAATATTTACCTGTGTGTAGCCTTGAGACTAATTAAGGTGTTGGTGTGGACAGGTGAGCGAGCTGATGACCGCCACTGAGCCCGGGTTCCTCAATGCTTCTACCATCACCGATGTTATCAGTCATATGGAGCATCCGGAGAACGTGTCTATCAGTGATGCTGGTAAGTGGTGCTGTGTCTCTCTGTTTGTCTCTTACTGATGCTCGTACGTGGATCTCTCTTTTTGTCTGTCTGTCTGTCTGTGTCTGTCTCTTTTTGTTTGTCTGTGTCTCTCTTTTTGTCTGTCTATGCCTCTCTCTCTCTCTCTCTCTCTCTCTCTCTCTCTCTCTCTCTCTCTCTCTCTCTCTCTCTCTCTCTCTCTCTCACCCAATGCAAAACAGTATCCATAGGAGTTTTCGTTATAGACAGAATTCTAAAACAATTACCCTACAGAGAACCCATTGAACCCATGAACCCATTACCCACTCTCTCTCCCTATACCCAGGTGAGGTGAGAGAGACTCGGAGTGGGTATAAATCACACCCCTGGGGCATCTTCTTCACCATTGTGGGTACTATGTTGCTGGACTTCGATGCGGACGCCTGCCAGAGCCCCTCCCGCGCATACCTCCTCGATGTTACTATCCCTGGTCTGTATATATATATAAGTAACACCCTATATGAGAGCTCTGGATAGATGATGAAATTATTAACCTTACACAAATAATAATAATAATAATGTCAATCATAATATATTAGAATAAAAAGTCTTTATGGTTTGAAATTATTTAAAAATCACATTAAACTCGAATCCTTTGTCCTCCTCCCGAGTCCCGCCCCGCACCGCTGCCAGACGTAGGCGCCAAGATCCACAAGAGGAAATTGATTACCGCTTTCTCACACTAACTCTTTCTTAACTTCTCTTCCCCATAGAGCCGCCCGTCTTAAGGTTCCAATTAATTTACACAACAAAATCCTATTAGGAGCGTTTCAAATTCCGGTTGTGAGGGCTGGGGGGACTTATTGGGGACTTTGCTGGCGGGAACAATGATATTAGTTTAGTCTTGTGGGCTTTTGACGCCTCAGCCGCCATCCAACACATTCAAGTCACAAATTCAAATATCTTTCGGCTCAAGCTAAGAAACTTCTACTTAACTCTGCGATTAATTTACTGTATTAATATGATTTTTATATCGATGTTTGAGTTTTTTTTTATTGATTTTATTGTTGTGATTTGATTAGATTACTGTATTCCGTTTTAAATGCTTGTTTTTTATCCCAGGATGAACATGATAATATAAATCGACTGTGTATTTATTTTTTTCTATATATATATATATATTCTTAGGTTAGGTTATGTTAAATTAGATGAGGTTAGGTTAGGTTTATGTTAAGTTAGATTAGGTTAAGTTAAAGTTAGGTTGGATAAAGTTAGGTTAGGTTTTCAGACGTTGATATTGAAAAAAAAACAGGGTCCCTCTCACTCCTGTTGTCTGCCGTTTGAGATTGAATGACAGATCAGTTCCTCCTGTTGTCTGCCGTTGAGATTGAAAGACGGATATTAAGTTCTAAGACACTACTTATACGGCCAAACTTTATAGTGATCGCTGAGACTAAATTATTAAGTTTGGGAAGAGTCACTGAGACTAACCCACGGTGATATAAGCCTTTGTGCTGTTGTCCGGTAAAAAAAAAATCTAAAGAAGGTTATCCGGACAAAATCATACTAACATTATCCGGAGAAGTTCAAAATAAGGTTATCTGGACATAATGAAAATAAAGTAATCCGGACAGTATCAAAATAATTTATCCGGACAGAATCAAATTAAAGTTATACGGACTGAATCAAAATAAAGTTATCCGGATAGAGTATTAATTAGTCCAGATTTCCGTAGTTTCATCTGATGAATTATTATTATTATTATTATTATTATTGTTAGTAGTAGTAGTAGTTGCGTGTAGTAGTAGTAGCAATAGTAGTAGTAGTACGAAGAGGAATTAGTATGTTATATGCTTAGTTAGCGATTCATTAGTAGAAAAAAGACAAATGTAGTATCAATTGTGTGTGTGTGTGTGTGTGTGTGTCTGTGTGTGTCTGTGTGTCTGTGTGTGTGTGTGTGTGTCTATTGTCCAATGTATGTGTCTGCGCGTGTTTTGTTTTGTGTGTGTGTGTGTGTGTGTGTGTGTGTGTGTGTGTGTGTGTGTGTGTCTGTGTGTGTGTCGTGCATTGTTCATGTACTTGGAGTGCCTCGCTGTCACGGGTGCCTCAGAGTGTCAATACCCACAATATACAGGTGCCACGGACTGCATTGTTTATTGCCTTGGAGTACCTCTGGGTGTTGAGTGTGTCTGAGTGTTGAGTGTGTCTGAGTGTTGAGTGTGTCTGAGTGCTGAGTGAGTCTGAGTGTTGAGTGAGTCTGAGTGTGTCTGAGTGTTGAGTGAGTCTGAGTGTTGAGTGTGTCTGAGTGTTGAGTGTGTCTGAGTGTTGAGTGTGTCTGAGTGTCTGAGTGTTGAGTGTGTCTGAGTGTTGAGTGTGTCTGAGTGTTGAGTGTGTCTGAGTGCTGAGTGAGTCTGAGTGTTGAGTGAGTCTGAGTGCTGAGTGAGTCTGAGTGTTGAGTGAGTCTGAGTGTTGAGTGAGTCTGGCTGTGTCTGTATGTCTGAGTGTTGAGTGTGCCTGAGTATGTCTTGAGTGTTTAGGTGCCACAGACTAAAGGCAGGTCTCGGGGGCGGCTTCGGCTACGCTATGGGCGGCATCAACTGGGACGCGACGTTTATAGGTGAGCTGGGAAGGGGAGGGAGGGAGGGAGGGTAGGAGAGCGAGGAACAGGGAGGTATGAAATATATGCAAATACGTGGAGATATTTTGACACACTGAATGATATAGACTCCTTATAATTAAAGTATATATAAAAAATTATTTATCTTACGAGTGTTATATTTCTTCCATCCATGTCTTGACCATCCTTGAATACCGGATTTCTTTTTTCTTTCTTTCTTTCTTTCTTTCACCTGAACCCACACCAACACCCATACCCCACGCTCACTTGCCTATGATCTCCCCACACCCACATCGCTACCCACTTCCCCCACCCACACCTATGTCCTCCCTGCTCCTCCATCATCCACGCCCCCGCCCACAGGAGTGCTGATGGGGGGACACGTGAGGGCGGTGTTTACGATCGTCACCTTCATCTTCATCGCCTGTGTCCTGAGCACCTTGTACTCCTTCAGGGAGGTCCCCCTTGAGGTCCTACAGAAGACCACCAAGGCGCAGCTGCAGAAGGTGAGTCTCAGGTGGAGGTGGTAGTGAGGTAGGTGGAGGTGACTCTCCTGTAGGTGTCACAATCTAGGTTCCCCAGGTGTGCAGGTGTCTACTAATTGGAAGAGAATCCCCGTCCCCAGGTGTTCAGATGAGCTGTAAGGTGTAATTGGCTCTCTCAGGTGTATTGGCGTGTGTGTGTGAAAGTAACATTACTTTCTATCTCATTTTCTCACTTTCTCCTCGTTTCTCTTTTATTGTCTCTTTATATCTCTTCTTTTTCGACAGCTATTATTACTACCACACCTCTCTCTCTCTCTCTCTCTCTCTCTCTCTCTCTCTCTCTCTCTCTCTCTCTCTCTCTCTCTCTCTCTCTCTCTCTCTCTCTCTCTCTCTCTCTCTCTCTCTCTCTCTCTCTCTCTCTCTCTCTCTCTCTCTCTCTCTCTCTCTCTCTCTCTCTCTCTCTCTCTGCCCTTCCCTGAGACAAGGTTGACCCAAGACAGTATTGCGTGTTAGGGTAATAATTCTGTGTGTGTGTTTGTCTGCCAGTGTTTACAGCCTCACTACCCCCGCCAAACAGGTCCCTTGTGGTCACCCATTATTTACATCCGTTTGATAATGGCGTCTCATGTCCGCCTTAATGTGTTCATTCTGTTTATTGGTGTTTGGTCTTCTTAATGGTGCTGATATTGTGTTTTTTTATGCTATTGTGTTTTTTTTCACTTTTATATTTTTAAACTTTTTTACGTTTTTGCTGTTTTTTGCCCTTTTAATATTTTTATTTATTATACTGTTTTTGTGATACTGTTGATGGTGGTGATACATATACAGACACAGATACATAGACTGTAGTATACATGAATGCATATCTAATCTAATTTAACCTAGTCTAGAGTAATTTAACCAAACCTAACCTAACCAAACCTAACCTAACCTAACCTAACCTAACCAAACCATCTACCTGCTCAGCTAATAATCTAATCACCCTATTAGCTAACAGTCCAACTACCTAAATAGTTAACAGTTTAATCACCCAATCAACTAACAATCTAACTACCCAATCCACTAACAATCTAACTACCCAATCCACTAACACTCGAACTACCTAATCCACTAACACTCGAACTACCCAATCCACTAACAATCTAACTACCCAATCAGCTAATGACCCTTCTGTCTATTCCTCCTGCAGGGGATGTCGACGGAGCAGCAGGTACTCGACCCTCAGAGCTTAGAGGAGGGTAAAGTAGGGTACGGTACCATGGGCACTAACACTCCTCTGCGCCCTAGCTCACTGCCCCTCATGGTAAGTACCTGGTTACTGTCTCTCTATATGGTAAGTACCTCTACAGTCTGTCTTAGCTCAGTGTTTTCATGATGGTAAGTACTTGGTTTACTGCCCCTCATGGTAAGTACCTGGTTACTGTCTCTCTATATGGTAAGTACCTCTACAGTCTGTCTTAGCTCAGTGTTTTCATGATGGTAAGTACTTGGTTTACTGCCCCTCATGGAAAGTACTTACTTGTTGAGAGAGAGAGAGAGAGAGAGATTAAAAAAAAATAGAGAAATTGGACAGAAACGTAAGAGAACGAAGAGAGAGAGGGAGGGAGGGAGAGGGTGCAGCCTAAAGAGCAAGAGAGAGAAGGACAAACTAGAGAGAGAGAGAGGGGGGGGCAAGGTTGAGAGAGAGAGAGGGGGGGTTGAGAGAGGGGGCAAGGTTGAGAGAGAGAGAGGGGGGGGCAAGGTTGAGAGAGAGAGGGGGGGGGCAAGGTTGAGAGAGAGAGGGGGGGGCAAGGTTGAGAGAGAGAGAGAGAGAGGGGGCAAGAGAGAGAGAGGGGGGGCAAGGTTGAGAGAAAAAATAGTAGCTTCTTAAGTGGCACTTGAGTGAGTGAGACAAGTTGCTCATATTTCTACTACTTAACGCTCATGAGTCAAGGGATTCCCCGCTACCGCTTGAGGGCTGATACCCCTCCTTACTTAACATTTGCATCTCCACTACTGAGGAGAGAGAGAGAGAGAGAGAGAGGGGGGAGGAAGGGTGAGAAAGATAGATGGGTAGATAGATATATTGAGAAAGAGAGAGAGAGAGAGAGAGATAGAATGTGTTTACTCTTTATATTGTTTACTATTGTTTGATTATCTATTGTTTACCGTTTAGTATATTTACTGTTGTTTGCTTACCGTCTCTTCATTGATTCCTTGTTTGTTTACCATTTCCATTAATTGATCTCGTTTGTTTGCTTTCTCTCCATTGTTTACTGTCTATTGTTTACTCTCGTTTGTTTACTATCGTTTGTTTACTGTTGTTTGTTTACTGTCTCTCACAACAGAACGGTCACGGGGTGGAACCAGGGGCTGAGGCTCAAGGCGACGTCGACCAGAGCTACAGTGAGAAGCCCGTAGGACCACCTACATCAGGAGACCTCCTTCAACCAGCAGGTACTTGTAGGAGGCGGTGAAGGAGGGGAAGTAGGGGACCTCCTTCAACCAGCAGGTACTTGTAGGAGGCGGTGAAGGAGGGGGAGTAGGGGACCTCCTTCAACCAGCAGGTACTTGTAGGAGGCGGTGAAGGAGGGGGAGTAGGGGACCTCCTTCAACCAGCAGGTACTTGTAGGAGGCGGTGAAGGAGGGGGAGTAGGGTACCTCCTTCAACCAGCAGGTACTTGTAGGAGGCGGTGAACGAGGGGGAGTAGGGGACCTCCTTCAGTCTTAAAGATCCAGGGTATTGAAGCACCTAACCTAACCTTACCCACCAAGTATTATGAATATTTTATGTATTGAGAAAAACTTGTTCCTTTTCTCAGTCAGTGGGATCCTATTTCTGTAATAATATCCCTCTTATTATGTCTCACGTATCCTGCAGGACCCGACAGAGTTGAAGGAACCTATGGTCGAGGTAGCAGAAGAAGGCGCAGAAGAAGCAGCAGTACCCGGGGCAACACTTCGACAGTATCTCTTATCCATTGTTTACATGCCGAGGGTAAGTGGGTCTTCCTCCTGGATAAGAGGATGTTACTCGTACTCTCTGATTACGGAATTATAGTACATACTTGAGTAGATTAAGTTTACTTTATGGAGAAGAGGTATTGTAAAGTAATTTGTATATTCTGAGATTAACCTTTAAGTTTCCGAATTTGTTTTTGTCCTCTCTCTCTCTCTCTCTCTCTCTCTCTCTCTCTCTCTCTCTCTCTCTCTCTCTCTCTCTCTCTCTCTCTCTCTCTCTCTCTCTCTCTCTCTCTCTTAACCTCTCACTCTCTCCCTAACAGTCCTTAAGGATCCTCTGCCTCACCAACCTCTTCTGCTGGATGTCTCTCGTCTGCTACTCCCTCTACTTCACGGACTTCGTAGGCGAGGCGGTGTTCGGCGGTGACCCTGGCGTGAGTACAGTAAAAACCCTCTCATTAACGGACTTCTCAATACAGTAATGGGATACAGTAAACCTTCTCAATAACGGACTTCTTAATAAACTAATACTTAAAAATATCTTAATTATACCTGAAATACCTGCTAATTATACATACCTGATTGATGAAGACACCTGAGAATATTATAATTGATGACTTAAAAATTATACCTTTAATTAATTATATCCCACCTGTGTAAAGATTATAGTCAACAAGCACATCCTGTAGAAGGGAATAACGTCATAAGTGTCCTACACCTTCAGGCACCAGACGGGACACGGGAGAAGGAGCTTTATGAAGAAGGTGTGCGCTTCGGGTGTTGGGGCATGGCACTCTACTCTCTCTCCTGTTCAGTCTACTCTTTCCTCATTGAGAAACTCGTCAAGAAATTTGGGTATGTATGTATGTATGTATGTACAGTATGTATGTATTTATGGATGTGTGTATGTTTATGGTCTTATGTATATATAAATATTTTAATGTATATATTTATGTATGTATGGTCGTATGTATATAGAGATGTATACTAACACATATATCTCCACCGTGTACACACTTGTCTAACACGTTTTGTTGTCCCGTCAGAGCTAAGCCAGTGTACGTGTGTGGTCAGCTAGTGTACAGTGTAGGTATGGTGTTCATGGCAGCCCTCCGTCACCCTGCTGCTGTTATTATCTTCTCCTGCTGCGCCGGCGTCATGTATTCTACCCTCTTCACCATGCCGTATCTTCTGGTGGCTCACTACCATGCTTCAGAGACGGTACGTACCATGATATACCTCCTGGATCTTCACTACCATAACTGGGTGATGGTAATGTATAAACGTGTGCTTAACAAAGGATGTGTACTTCACTATGGTAATGCTTAACTCCCCATAAAGTAGTTGTAAGTGATTTAATAGTTCACTTTTATTGTCTTATTTACTTCACGATATTTTTATACACCAGTAGGAATAAGTCTTGATTAATCTACAAGCTTACAACACTCCAGATTAAACTAAATATGTAGTAATGTATTCATGAAAAGCTTTACACATGCCTGGTAATAATATTTCTTCTGTATCATTATATAGTATTGTTATTTTACTCTAAGACAAACTACTAATATCCTTAATGACTTTTATAGAGTGTAGCATTATCTTGATTTAATCTTTAGAATACCTCTTTTTTCTCATTAGATTTACCTTTCATTAACCCTAGAGATGGTTAAGGTAACACACAGGTTGATAGGACGCATTAACCTACACGCGGTTGGATACATTAAGTCACTTGGACCTTTAGAGTTAGTATAAGTGATTGTGTTTACTCGTGACCTTGCTCAGTCTCCCCGTAGAGCCAGCCAGCATCCCTCTTCTTGTCTCCCGTAGATAAAGTGTGAGGACGTGTGGTTGGTCACCAAGATTCGTCATCTGTGGTCTCGCTGTTGTGGTTCCTCGGTGAGTGGGAAGTTGGGTGAGGGGGAGGGGAGGTGTGTTGGAATGGGAGGGTTTTTTTTTTACGGGGATTAGCCCACCCGGGCACAGGTCACTGACCCACATCAGGGCCCGGGGGGCGAAAATTTAATAATAATAATAATTCATAGTAAATAAAATTTATAATAAAAGGTAAAATAAAATATTAATGGTAATAATAATAATAACAACACTGTGATAATAATAAATACAAAGAAATGCAAGAATGAAAAATATCAACAGTGAGAAACGCTATATGTATGTTGTTTTGTCATGTAATAGAAACAATTAAGACCCTGCAATTGTGTGTAAATGAGGCAGAAAGTCAGATCAGCAACCTGGGACTTGGTCACAATTTTCGTGATGCCATATGGCAGCAGGGTCTACCATTAGACAACACATTATGCTGCCAATATCTTCACAGGCGGTAGTACCTCCCTGTTCGGTAGCTGCCTACTACCTACTTCCTATGAATTGGGAGGGAAAGGTGATGGAGGAGGATGGGATGGGAGTGTTAGTAGGGGTATTTTGGGATGTGTATTTGAGATGAAATTGAATTTTATGTTGTGTTTGAGAAAAACATGCGTGTGTGTGTGTGTGTTAATAAACAATAATATTTAACCAGATGTGTATGTATATTTGTATGCATTGCTAAAGAGAAGACAAACAAACGCACACATGTAGTATCTCTCCCCACTAACATTTCCCTCACCTTCTCAGTACAAGACGGAGGCAGGCGAGGGGCCAGCAGTCTTGGCTAACGACGGGCCAGAGCAACAGGTCCGTGGGCTGGGGACAGACGTGGCCATCATATCGTCCATGGTGTTTCTCGCTCAGTTCATCCTGTCGTCATGTATGGGTTCCATCATCGCTGCTGTAGGCTCCACCACGACCGTCGTGTGCGCCGCCAGTGTCCTCGCTCTCTTTGGCTCCATCACCGCTACACAAGTCGTCTATCTCGATCTCTAAAGTCGTTTTCTCTGATCCCTATTATTACGATGACAGAAAACGGGAATATTATCAGACACCATTGTAATTGTGTTGACTGTTCAATGGGCGTAGTTGTGAGTGGCAATTAGCAGCAGTAATGGATGGCTTTGTTTCTGTACTAAAAATAATAAAGAATAATGCTTTAAAAAACACGTACCTCACTTGGTATTAAAACACGTGGTGGAAATACAGAACTTCAATGTGTAATTCTGTGTATAAATGGATAGATGTAAGTACTTATTTTTCTCAACTGATCAGTTTGTATATACAGTAGACAGTACTAGATGTAGGGAGCTTTTAAATAAGATTAACTTATTTGTAAAACTCGTTAATTAAGGAGAATCATGATGTTGCAGTTCTTGTGGACATATTAACATGTGTAGTATTTTTAATAGAGTTCGCTGCAGACTGTATAACATAATGGATATTTTGTTAACCCGTCCTTGGATTCAATGCACACTTGCGGGTCGTGATGTTAAAAGCTAAGAGGTGTTCTCCCGATAGCTTATTACCATACCTAGACCCTCACTAATGAAGGAATGACCATCAATGAGGTTTAAAACAAATATTCACTCAGACTAGGACTACTAAAGACTAGGACTACGAAGGCTACCTGGACAACTATCTTTTGAGCCTGAGTACACGACTCTGTTCTTTTGTTTCAGGCTGATTGGGTTTTTTTTTCTTGGATGATCAAGGAGCCTCCATTCAGTGGCCAATAATTACAATACTTTTAAATGACTATGGTTCTCCTATATCGGGTTGGTTAGCTTTTTTTCCTAGGATGATCAAGGAGTCTCCATTCAGTGATCAATAATTACAATACTTTTAAATGACTAATCAAGATAAGTGCAATTGTTTATTCTACAGGTAATAGAATAGGGAATTATGTCAGCAGAGTTACATCGCAATTATTTCAGTTTTTCTTCATTTTTTTTTCTTGATCGTTAGTGTCAGTACGGTAACAGCTGTTGTGATGGTAATTAGGTGGTTGCTGTGGCTACTTAACAGGTCATGAATAATATAATGTTTCTCTTTAATTATATATTCATTTACCGCTTGATTTATTGCAGTAGTGAACTTTTGACCTTACTGAACTGACCAGCTGATACAGTATTACAAGTATTATCATTATCATTAAGATCATTTAAATTCTTTTCTGTTATTTTATAATTCAAATAATAACTGGAAATATATGACAGTATTTCTTAAATACTGTACTGTAAGAGTAACATATCAACACTGTAGTTTATGAACTTGTAACACAATATTATTATTATTATTATTATTATTATTATTATTATTATTATTATTATTTTTATTATTATTATTATTATTATTATTACACTCATCGGTAATAGTATATATATTTTTTTGCCTGTTATTACACCATATTAATTTTCATTGGTATAATCATTTAATTTGGTTATATTTTAACAAATTATCTCACTGTCATTTCACACATATACTACATTATACCATATAACTCATTTATAAACGTTTTTTTATCATTTTAAGTGTAATGATAGTTTGATATTTTTCATATTTTCTATAAGTTACTGTATTAGTGAGTAATTGTTCATTAAAAACAGTTTATTATTAATTTATAGCCATCTGGTACGGTATAGATCAAGTGTCCTGTGTGAGTCGAGCTATCAGATGCTCCCCTGACAGTCTGCCTTTGTTGTAGTCTGACAGGTTAAGAGGCTTCATGTACACTGGCTCGAAACCTTTACTTAAGTTGATACGTTTTTTTCTTAACTCTGTGGCCATAAATGAGGTTCTGTGCTTCACCTCTCTCTGTTTTCCTGTCATATTTTGATTAAAACTTGTCAACAGCACCACCGAGAAGCATTGGATTTTTGACTAATAGTTTTGTCTATGTCTTTTCTCATAGTGGTTCTTGTCATGCTATTTTAAGCCATTGTTAAATAAGTGTCTTTGAGTGTCTTGGTATTCCCTTTCTCGTCCTTCTGATGCCGGGTTCAAGATCAACAGGAACTGAGAAGGTCGAATCGTGGAGGCTCCTTAGCGACGTGGAAACTAAACTATACTGTGGGATTTGGATTCCGTGTACATGAAACCTTACTGAATCTCACATTAGGGTTCGTATTTGGTTCACTCAGAGACAGCACGAAACACTGTCTGCTGGGGAGTGTTTCCTGTCACTCAACTGTTGTCACTCCTAGGTGGTGTTTGATGGTAAGGACCTCACAGAACACTTGTGTCGTTCCCCTTGACAATAATAATAAAAACGATATTTCAATCCAACATTCCTGTCA
Organism: Homarus americanus; assembly: GCF_018991925.1. Taxonomy (NCBI): domain Eukaryota; kingdom Metazoa; phylum Arthropoda; class Malacostraca; order Decapoda; family Nephropidae; genus Homarus; species Homarus americanus. The sequence goes on along the minus strand of NW_024753650.1, from coordinate 661,265 downwards.
TTCTTTTGTACATAATCTGTCTATTTATTTTTGATCATAGAAGAATTTTATTTTGAGTTACATCAGTCACAACTTTGTTTTGTTTTTTCCAGCTGGTACTTAGCCATTTACAGCCATATTATTTAAGTTTATTTTCTTTTTAATTTTTTTTTAATTCATTTATTGTACAGATGTGATAGTCAGATGAGCCAGTGACATTATCAGTTGATTAGATTTTAGTTTAATTGGCTATAGTGTTTTTTTTCACTAGTTGTCCAATTCCATTATGTGTACCTATTGGTCCATCCATCTATCTCCCTGTGTCTGTATGTCATGTAACCTGTGTCCTGTTGGGTGGCTCATCATCAGTGTCTCATTTGTTTGTCTGTCGGTTTACATCAGACATGGGGGTAATTGTGAAGTAATCTCAATGCTGTAAGTACAAGAGTAAATTAGTATAATATTTGAATTAAATTTATATATATGATGACTTTCAAATCTAATTATAATTTTAATATTAGACTTTGTATTACTAAGAGGAATGTTTATGGCTAGTAATTAATGTAGCCATACAAGGAACCCATGTCTGTAAAGTTATGTGTTTGTGTACATTAAAAAGGTGTTGTCCTGATGTTGATCTGTGTGAGTCACTTTAACTGAGTCTACCCTTTGTAATGTGTTGTTTTCTTTGTATAACCCCAGTTCTCTAGGTATAAATATCCCTCTCACTCATCCTCCATGCTAATATCCCTCTCACTCCGTTTCTCCATGCTAATACCCCTCTCATCCATAACCCCCCTTCACTCCACTCCTTCCTCCACTCATACCTGACCTATGTGTTCTAGTCGACAGGAGGTATTCACTACGGCTCCTGTCTTTTTATGTGATTGAATATATTGCAGTATAATTTCCTTTGACTTTACTGAATGTATTAGTTCACTTAACTTATGTGGTGAAGGTTTTAGTCTTGGTTGGAGAGTTTGAGTTTTAGTTCAAAAATATTATTGTGAGAAATCTATAAAAAAAAAAGAGGAAATGGATGTATATTTTAATTAAGGTTTGAAACAATGTGAAAGAAATATTTTTTTTTACTTGTGTCTGAGTATTGATTGGCTATTTGAGTTTAGTTTAGATATACAGTATAATTAAAAGTGATATTAATAAGAAATGGGTGTTCATTAAGGTGTGAAGCAAACTTGTAGAGTGTTATTGTTATGCAGTGAGTAAATCTATTAGCCTAAGACCATGTTTCTATACACGCGATAATACTGGGTCTTAAGCGCCCCACAAAACGTGTGTGTGTACCTCTGTCAGGTGTCCTGTACTGTGCTCTTATCAAAACATATCGATGTGCTACTCTGTGTTAACGAAGTAGAAGAAGCAATATTGCAGTGGAATGATGTGTAAGTGTATATATATATATATATATATATATATATATATATATATATATATATATATATATATATATATATATATATATATATATATATATATATATATATATATATATATATATATATATATATATATATATATATATATATATATATATATATATATATATATATATATATATATATATATATATATATATATATATATATATATATATATATATATATATATATATTGCTTGCATTAGAATGATTAGATCTATACAACACTGATATTCTCTTATGGTGAGTTTTTTGTTACTAGCTATAAAACTTAAGGAAATTCTGATAGGTAACACTGGATTTTCTTCTTTTTGTGGGGGGTGGGGTAGGGTGGGGGGTCAGTGAAGACATTGGATATAAATCCTTCATGTACACAGTCTAGAAGCGTATGTATAAAAGGCACAGGTAAAATGTGTCTTCTTAGGTGGATAGTTCGCTTGAATGTGAAGTGTGTTGTAGATAATGAGGTATGAATGTTGTCTGTAGCAGATGTCTGAATTAAAGTTGTTAATTGTTGGGGCTTTTCTTCATATCCCATGGAAAAGTTACAAGGATCATGGTACCATTGGGAAGGTGCTTGGTTCCTGATCCCAATGAAAAGTTTAGTTAAATTCCTGGTTCCATTGAAAAGTTATATAGTTCTTGAGCCCATTGACACGTTACTTATGGCCTTGGTTCCACTGATAATAATTTACTTGAGGTATTGGTATTAAATTTTCATCACAACATTAAAATACTACATGTTCACCATAACACTAGTACTACATGTTCACCATAACACTAGTACTACATGTTCATCATAGCACTTGTACTACATTATCACCACAAAACTAATACTACATGTTCACCATAACACTGAAATTAGTTACTCTTTATTGACAAGGAACCACCATGATTAAAGCAGATTAATTCTATTTTATTTAACTAAGTGATTTCCCCAGATAGGTAAATAATAATCATGAAGGTAAAGGATAATGAGAAAGTTACGTAATTTTTGAGAGAACTGTGGAATTGGAGGTTCATTATTTGTTTTTAAGTTTTTAGAAGATTTTGTGTGAAAAAAATGTTGGTATACTGTACATCTACTAACGACGCATCTATTTGAATCATCAACAGTCATTAAAATACAAAATTCACCTTTAGTCATTCATTAACTTTCAGAAAACAAAACAAATAAACTGACGAACGCATGGTTGTGGACGCCATCTGTTGGTTGTAAGTCGGGTTGAGACGACGACTACCAGAGACGAAAAAGGAAGAAAGATTCTGGTCTTAGTAACAACAACACCTGATTACCCGCATTCGAGTAAAGTATCTCTTGAGTGATGGGTGCAGTGAACTGTTTGGAAAATTAACTCTTGTTTTAAAGACAATACTGACGTCTTCACAACTGGTAAGTGTTAACGATATTTTACCATTGCAAAGTTTATGTCGATATATTCATTTCATGTACTGGAAAAATAAAACTGAATAATTCTGGTTGAGGAGAGCAGTATGTGTATAGTAATATTTAACGCTAACCAGCTACCTAACGACATGTATCAATAGAAGAAAATTGATTTTATACCTGAAGAATAAGATAAAACAGGTGGTGGGTTACGTTTTTTCCCTGTTTAGGTTTTAGTCCGTTGTTTTTGTCATAAACCAGACGCCACTCTTGCTGCCTTCATGAGAATGTCGCCGCCATTATTGGTTTTCGTGAGCATTTGGAAGCGTCGCCTTAATGTTTCATAAACATTATTAATGATATTATTGACTATTCCATTAGATTTTCATACTCATTAAAAATAAATAATAATTATAAGAAGGTATAATTTGGCGATACACACGAATCAATAAAACCTACCTAACCTTGGATGGAAGTTCATTATTTAGGTTTAGTTCCTATTGGCCGTGAAGCTGGCTAGGAAGTTAGGTCAGGTTTTCTTAGGATCTGTGCATTTGCGTTATCATTTACGTGTTCAGTAGCATGGAAATAGTATCTCCAGAAGTGTTGGTTTTTTTCCATCAATTATTTCTGGTGCTAACCGTGTCCTGAACCTTTACCTTTATTACGAGTAAAACTTTGCAAAAGTCTCTTTATGTTTGTGTTGATCTTTTGAATTATTTTGTTATTGAGATACTTGTAATGAGGAGAGCTTTAAAAAGTATAGTCGCGTGTATAACTTTTCTTAGCCCCAATGTTAAGGCTTCATTAATTTCAGGTAGCCTCTGATCTATATAACTAGAGGAGGTAAGCATGAAACTCTTAGCCAAATATTTCAATTGGAGTTTTTGGTTATCCCTTGTGACCTTCATTACTATGCATCACAGCTACGGCGGTTTCCTCCTGTACTAAAACTGGACATGCCAACCGACTGTGAACGGCTAGTAAGGTAATGAGTGGTGAAATAATAATAATAATAAATAATTCAATAAATAAACACGTGTATGTGGAAAATTATAAGTTAGCCACCCAATGGATCACGTTTTCTCTCCAGCACGTAAGAGAGAGGACGTGTAGAGGGGTGAGAGATGACTATAGGAAGTGATAATAATGTTCACTGATGGGAGGAGCGGTGTTATCAACGTGTGTGTATGTGTTTTTTTTCCATTTCGTGAGCATTACATCTTTTATATACGAGAATTCGAATACTTACGACAAACATTTGGTTTAGAGGTAATAACAAAAACAGCTTGTATGAATTTTTGGAGTTGGGACAAAAATAGCATTGTTTTTTTGTAAAATTTTCGATGTTTATGGAGGGCACCCCCCCAAAAAGTGGCTTTTAGGGAAATTTACAGTGAAAACTATAATTTAGCCGCGCGGAATGTACTGTAGTCTGCTGGTAGTGATGTTTATCTCTATACTGATTAAATCTTTTGCATCAGTTTTGGTGTAGTCATACATTTATTTACTATATAAAATTTTATTAAAGCCACAGATATACGAATTGTTTACAACTTTATTACACAACACTGTAATATAATGTGAGTGAAACATTCGGCATTTTGAAGAAATGTTGTTTATTGAAAAACTGGCGTATTTATTATACAATTTTTTGTTTCCATATTTTTTCTGGATTTTATGCATTTTTTAGATATCCCCCATCGGGGTATTACTTAGGGTAGTCGATATGTCTTATTTCAGGAATTATTTTAGTCCTCCTGCGTTGCGTTTTTCACAGTGATGTTTTGTGTCCCAGTGGGTTTGGTCTCTGTTTACTATTCCAGCCTGGCGCGAGCATAGATCACACCACTGAGCATTAATATCGTAGTAAGGGAAGTGAGGTATTAAAGGGGAGGGCAACAAGACCTTCCTCCGTGGTGCGTTAGGCCACACACTTAAAGTTCATCTTGTAGTTCTTAATATACCTGGAGATAGTGTACTCGTGGTGTGTTTAATCGTAGGTTTAGAGTATTGGTACTTCACAGGATGTTTATAAAGTCCCTTGACGCTTGGGTAGGTCATATAAACACCATGTAAATAACGTTGTGGAGCACAGGTTAGGATCACAAGCAGACAGATGTGAGGAGGGTGAAATAAAACAACACTGTACAGGAATTTTAGTCTATATTACAATTCATGTTTGACGATCGTTGCATACATTTCAGTGATGACAAATGAGATACATTTAGGGAATGGGAATATAAATACAATATGGACACGTCAAAAATGAACTAGGGAGACGGAAAATCGCCAATTTGGAGAGTGATTGACGAACCCTACGACTTATTGCTGCACAATTGACAATTTTAGAAGAGTTTCGAGGCCTTTGTCGAGTATACAACCACAACGTAAGCGATGAAGGGTCACACTACGACTTAACCTCTCCAAGGGATCTTCAGATTTGTCATTGTATAAATGTGACTCATTACCAGGACTCGATACAGATTTATTTTTTTTTACCTAGGAGTCATGTTTACGACGCTCAAATAGAGTATATAAACACTGGTGGTGCATTATTGGAACGGCCGCGTTTATCTCACGTAGTCCAAGTACTGAGCAGCGTCCTCCTTTTAGGGGTATTTTTTCAAGAGTTAAGTATACAGTTTCAGAAAGTGTTCCTCTTGAATTAAATATTAGTCTTTTATTTCTCTTAAATGAAACACGAACCTCTCTTAGCGGGCTGTAATGGCGGATGGTGTTCGCGCTGAGTGAGGGAGGTATGTCATTGTTATTTTGACCATAATCGGTGCTGTTGAGCAGTCGACACAGCATATACTTTCAGAAATCACAAACCTCCACCAATCAGATGCCTGAGGGTGATTGTTTTTCCATTTTTCAGTAACTCTCATTTGGCTGGTGTGGTACTGCATTATTTAACCATTGGTGAGACTAGATAAGATCTGACTGTTTCAATAGTTCATTTCACGTATATTTTGGAAAATGTGGCTAGAAATTTATTCTTTAAAGCTCTTAGTGGAGTCATGTCAGTCTTTCAGTTAGTTGAAACAATAGCCAGTTTCTCTTGCGTGATACAGAAGATAAAAGAATTTTGTTATTTTAAAGACCAACTTTCCTACAATATATTTGTAGTGACAGGAAGTTAGATATATAAGTTTCGTCATTTAAACATTCACTAGACTCTACTTTCTCGTTATATTTCAACAATACTCTGTCACCGTCTACAACTGTAAAGGATTTCAGCTTCGCTTCTACCACACAAGTTAGTTCTGTATTTATAAGTTGAGAGATGAAGCGTTTTTCACCTCCCGTCGTTTGTGTTGTGAGAGGAGTGTGTGGACCTGCCTCAGTGTACACCACAGTGGGGGTGTGGACCTGTCTCAGTGTACACCACAGTGGGGGTGTGTGTGGACCTGCCTCAGTGTACACCACAGTGGGGGTGTGGACCTGTCTCAGTGTACACCACAGTAGGGGTGTGTACCTGCCTCAGTGTACACCACAGTGGGGGTGTGTACCTGCCTCAGTGTACACCACAGTGGGGTGTGTGTGTGGACTCAGTTCCAGTGTACACCACAGTGGGGGTGTGTACCTGTTCCAGTGTACACTACAGTGTGGGGGTGTGGGACCTGTCTCAGTGTACACCACATACAGTAGGGGTGTGTACCTGTCTCATTATACACCACACAGTGGGGGGGTGTGTACCTGCCCAGTACACCACAGTAGGGGTGTGTACCTGCCTCAGTGTACACCACAGTAGGGGTGTGCACCTGTCTCATTATACACCACAGTGGGGGTGTGTACCTGCCTCAGTGTACACCACAGTAGGGGTGTGTACCTGTCTCAGTGTACACCACAGTGGGGGTGTGTACCTGCCTCAGTATCAACACAGGTTGGTGACGCTGTGAGTGGTTATGATGTAACAGGAGGTCGGCATCACACAAGCGGAGGGTAACACGATCTTTGTTTACTTGTCACGTCTGTGTTGAAGGCTGCGGCTGCCGACCAAATCCACCTGTCATTATTATTGCTAGCGGCGGGTATGTGTAGCCTATATATAAAGTTACTGTTTATATCTGCGGACACGAACCAACCTGACTTAACCAGACGTAACGTGAAGTTCATAGGTTAAGTTTGAGTTCGTTTTACTTGTGGCAGTCAGAGGATCACTGCGCATGCGCTTTATGACCCAAATCAGCGCCGTTGTTTGTCATGAATCAACAGACTAATACATAACCCCGGTGTAGCAAAATGTTGTGAGCTGGATCCGGGTTGGTTAGCACTTGGTTATTTTAATGTAATTACTCGGTTATGGGACATTCGGGTAACGGTCGTTTTGTTGTGTACGATGGTGTGAAGACCGTCAGCTGGTGGTCACTGATGGCTAAAGCTTGATTGTTAGCCTGTCACTGATGACTAAAGCTTGATTGTTAGCCTGTCACTGATGGCTAAAGCTTGATTGTTAGTCTGTCACTGATGGCTAAAGCTTGATTGTTAGCCTGTCATTGACTGGCTAAAGCTTGATTGTTAGCCTGTCATTGATTGGCTAATATGACGTCATCTTGCCTTTTGCTGGATATTTGAAGATTAAAACGGAAAATATGTCGATAAATGAATAAAAACACACAATAAATATCTCCCAAAACAAACTAAATTAGTTGAGTGTTTGTTGAGGTATAATCTCTAGATGCCTCACTTAAGTAATCATGATAACCGTGTGTGTGTGTGTGTGTGTGTGTGTGTGTGTGTGTGTGTGTGTGTGTGTGTGTGTGTGTTATACAAAATATTACACATGTCTAAAGAGGAATTAACATGAGGGATATTACCGTAATATTGAAGTACACGCGTGGAACCCAAAGATGACATCAGAAAACAGATTCCATACCCCCCAAAAAAGAAAAAAAAGTAGCAGTAATGACAATGATAAAACCGCTTTCACTAAGGAAAAAAATCTGCTAATAAAACACGAGAAAGCGCGTGCACTATACACCCCTTCATCATCTTGTCAAGTATATGAAGTTATTACTCAATGTCTCTATTTCTCTAGATGGTCAGGACTAACCATCATCTTGTTGTGGAATCAGGTGAAGATTAGCTCTCCCCCTATTTTGGTTTATTTTACCTGATGATTAAACCCCCGGAAGGTATCTTGGGGGGGGGTGTTAGGTTAGCATTAGGGTATTTGATCATGAGGTGAAATAAACTGGGGGGGTCTAATCTTCAGGTGATCCCGTGTCATTCTTAAACACCTCACATCCCCGGGGAAGATGGGGGAGAGGAGGGACCAGTACAAGTGATATAGATAATAGATTATTCACCTTAAGACCTAAGACAAGACCTATGTACATCAGGTTAGGCGTTATTGTATAAGATCTCTACAGGTTATGAGGCTGACTGATCCTGAAGGAGGAAGAGCCAGCACACGAGACAGACAGACAGACAGACACAGACAGCAGGAGGAGCTAATGGCTATATGTGATCGTCTCGTTGCGGACCGTTAGTGATCTTATAAAATAACATAGAGGAGAGAGGACTCGAGTAAGATAACAATCAGTAAAGACATCTGTACAAAAATTCGATCTTCCAAAGATTCTACACCACGTCTACGAATAGTCTTTCTTCTAAAAGGTTATTATTTTTTTTAACCACTATACTACAGACCTAAGAGTAGAGGGGAATTATTTACACTGTCGGGGCCGGGGTATATAAGCTCATTAGATGCCCATAGTGACTCAGGACGTACAATAGGTGTTGCCAGTATGCGGGAAAAAAATATATTAGAAAAAAAGTTTAGATGATTCTCTCAGCTGACATTCATAAGTTTACTTGATGGGGAATTTCAACACCTGTCCGACTCACTAGGAAGCGACAATGGCACCTTTTAATAAATGCTTGGAAAAATCTTGATAAATCTAATAATTTATGGCTTAAAATTGTACATGTACTTTTTTTTTGTTAAATCTATCAAATAATTCCCATAAATACAAGAACTTAGACTATGTTCAGGTAAGTGTGACATTGTAGATGCGTTTCCGCCAGCACCTCTACACCGTCCCCTGTTTTATTAGACCTCGCGAACCCATTCTTCTGCCGCCGGTCATGGAAGGGGGGAGAGGGGAGAGTCGAGGAACGGAATGGCATCGACACTGTAGGCGACGTTTGCTAGTTGCACGTGTGTACTGTAACGTCGCGTGTACAGGTTCTACACCTGACGAAGCAACACCAGTGGAACTTGCAGGAACAGCGCTCCTGGACACTTTCCTGGTAGCTGGTGTAGCCTCTGTTACAACACAACAGGTCGCATCCTTCCAGCCCGCGTGAAGTCTGCAACATCAAGCGATACAATCATGGGTCGTGGCGAGGGATTTAAAATAAGGAAGTGTAATAATTTTTGGTAGGAATAATAGTGATGAAGAGTATGTTTTATTATTATTATTATTATTATTATTATTATTATTATTATCATCATCATCATCATACGCTACTGACCTTATTGCAGCGTCTGCCGTGTGTGCCCAGAGAGCCACTGTTGATATCATAGTCGCAGTACTCTGGTGAGGACGACACATACACCAGGTCCACCTCAGTCGGCTTCTTGAAGTACTGTTTGTTCGGCTCCAGCTCCGACCTCCCCGACACCTCCTTCACCCGCACCTCCGTTGCCCCGTCGAACTTATCCTTCAGGATTTCTCCAATCTGAAGGACGTCAGGAGGTGAGTGAGTGTCTGAACTACTGTTACATGTGGGCTGGTGTGTGTGTTATAGCTTGCAGGAATGTGATGCAGTTTGGTATTATACATCACAGCTTGAAATAATATAGTTTGATTGTGTGGGTATTCTAAAGCGCTTACTAATGTAGGAAAAAGCAATTCGAAAATATTTTTGATGAAAAAATAGCATATGAGGGAGAAATTAATTCAAGGTATTACATATTACAAGCTCGGGAAATAACAATAAAGGAAATAATGATATAAAAGAATAAGATAATGACGAAAAGGGAATATTAGACAGCGCAGGAAGAGAAACAATCAACATACAGTATTAAGACACAGTACCTCTCTAAAGGTGGGCATGGCCTTCCAACACGTCTTCAGCTCACACGAACCTGACACCCCATGGCATTTGCACTCAATTCTCATGTGCATCTCGATCAACTGCAATGAAAATAGGATTCATGATTATCTCATACTAATCAATTAATCCCACAGTACTGTAATAGGTTAGGTAGAAACACGATAGCCTAGTCAATATGTAAACCTTGAATCTCGCTCGTAATGTGACTAGGCTATCGTGTCCTAACCTAACCTAACCTAACCTAACCTAGTCGATTCCTCTTTCGTTACTTGGTCATAATTTCCGTAGATATAATATTAAGCTTCTGTTTCATGTTTGTTGTTGTGTAGTCATTGTTGTTTAACGCCTTAGATATATGTACTAAGCTTTATGACTTGATGTTGATGTTGTGGAGCTAAGCTTTTTTTGTTTACCTCTTTAAATAATAATCATGTGTACGATAATTAAGTAACGCTGTAATAATTCTTCCTTGTTGTAAATTAATTGGGATTAAACTTTACGGACTGAATTATTAGTGAGTGTAATTTACTTTGCGTCAAGACAGATGCTATTAACTTATTGAAGCAAGATTTTTTTGGGGGGTGGTGATCAATTATTTTCATCAAAGAATTTCGGTAGTCACCTCGGCATAGGAGGATGGAACGTTTAAAATATAAATATATAAATATTCCCTTATTACACTTTCATCAGGTTCTCTTGTATTAGGTTTTTATCCAGCGTTGAAAAATAGTGAATGTTGGGTATACGAAACAGTGTTATGCATTATCAAACTCTTCCCGCGTGTAGCTGTGAAATTTTAAGAGCTTGAGGCTGCTTGCAAAATTTATCCGGTACGGTATGCAGTATATAATATGTCCTCCCAAAATATTATATATATATTTTTTTAGGGGGGGTCGAGGGATATTTTTTACGGATACTTTAGAAATAATGTACTAATTGATATTAAAGGGAGGCATATTTTGCTATTTTCCTTATTCTCATTTACTTCTCTTCTTTCGGTCTTTCTCTTCTCTTCCTCTTATCTCCCCCACCCCCCCCTCTCCTCCTCTCTCACTGCCATAAGCTCTTGGGTCGCCTGATATTGCACTTGTAAATCTGTTGTGTAAAACGCAACACGATGCCCAATAAATCCCACTGCGTGCATGTTGCTTCTCCATATTGGCAAGGCACCGGGTCTACCTCCGCCACGGTGCATGATATCTTAGAAGCGAGGGAAACAAATAATGAAAGACTAAAGGTAAAGGAGGAGGAAGTAGAAGAGAAGAGGGGGGATAAATTAGTGGGGATAAGGGGAAAAAATCACGACTGGAAGGGAGTATTAGATGTACAATATAAAAAACAAAACACAAAGTTGGTTAAATTGTTGTGTCAGGGTGATGGCTAGGCTCTATAGGGTGGAGGATGAACCGACCGACGGGGCTATGTGTAGAAGAGAAGAGAAGAGGGTAGCTAATTGAAGAAGAAGTGGAATGGGGGTGGATTAAGTGCAGAAATAAAAGCGTGTAGAAAACATCAAGTCCCTCAGAAGAAAAGACAAGAGAGTGAGTGAGTGGTAGAGTGGGGAGGATACTGGCTAGGCTAACACACACACCCACACAAGAACTAGAGCCAAGGTTCGCCGATTGTGTTCAGACGCGTGGCCTGTTCCCCCTCTCCCAGCTGTAGGTTTTGTGGCTCTCCTGCTGTTTTTCGCCGCTGGAGAACTGACGTGGGAAGAAAATCAGTTGCGGCATATTTAGGATGGGCTGCCAGTAACGTACACTTCTCTCAGGAGGGGGAAAAAACATATTAGTTCTTCTTTGTTAAGGCAAGCGAAAACTTTTCCCCTGGTCGATTAGTTGGCTCAGTTTTTAGGCAGTGGGTGGTGGTGGTGGTGTGTGGTTCTCATGCTTGTGAGTGATCGGCTTTGTTATTATATCTTGGAAGTTGAGTTTCTGGGAGGGGGAGAAATTCTAGTCTGAAGGCGGTAAAATTATTAACTCCGGGCCTGCAAGGGTTCATGCTAGACTGTTGTATTTTGCATTTTTTTCCCCTCGCTTCGGATGTGTGAACTAAACTAACTTTAATCACACTTGGCAGGTGGGCTGGGTGGTAGCTGGAAAAACAAATTGATTTAATTTCAGAAAATGTAGGTCAGAGGTTAAGGGTAAACTAACCTAACTGACATTAAAACAGATGGTCAGATTTTAATGAAATTTAGCGCCTGAGTTAGATGTTGCTCGGCTAAATTATCTACCGAGTTAAAATTAATCCTCCTGATTTTTTTATTTTTTTATTCAGTGTGTGTGTGTGTGTGTGTGTGTGTGTGTGTGTGTGTGTGTGTGTGTGTGTGTGTGTGTGTAAACTAAACAGGACACTCGCATAAACAAACAGAGGGACAGACAGACTAATACAGCTTCACTTATAAACCTCACAGCCATGCAGCGGGGAGACTCACTGACCAAAAATTCCACAGGACATTCCACGCAGACTGACAGACAAACACCACACACCACCACAACCACCCCCTTCCTCACTCCTACCGTCATCCACCCCCTTCCTCACTCCTACCGTCATCCACCCCTTCCTCCCTCCACCGTCATCCACCCCTTCCTCCTCCTACTCATCCACCCCTACATCGTCATCCACCCCTTCCTCCTCCTACCGTCATCCACCCCTTCCTCCTCCTACATCCACCCCTTCCTCCTCCCCGTCATCCACCCCTTCCTCACTCCCACCCAACCTCATCCACCTTCCTCCTCTCCCGTCATCACCCCTTCCTCCACTCCTACCATCCACCCCTTCCTCACTCCTACCGTCACCTCCTCACCCCCGTCAGTCATCCACCCCTTCCTCACTCCTACCGTCATCCACCCTACCCCTCCTTCACTCTCCTTCCCTCCCTCCTTCACCCACCCAACCAACCTCTCCCGAGTAGCCGTGACCTTGCATATGTAGACTGGTTATTGTATTCTTTTATTCCCTAATAGAGCCAATTAGGGCAGACACGGGAAAAAGAATGAGTAGGGATAAAAATATAACCAGGTAGACTTAACTGAACAGTGATGACGGGGCCTTAAAGTGGACCGTGTATTTTTGGACGCCATTTTTGTTTACGCCTTTTTTTTTTACGGGATTTATATTTGACGTTCAATAGTGTTTTTTTTTGTAATTTTTTTGTATTTGGTTAATGTAAGATCTTATCGTTGACGTATGATTAAAATCTATTATATAATGTATTTTTGTTTTTATATTTAGTGTATTTATTAAAACTATATTGATGTTAATGGGTTACGGTTTCTTAACAGCTGAAGTGTTCCGGTAAGCGCGTATGGTGGAAGTTCGTTAACGCGCTAGTGTTTTAGCTATTAAATGTTGAGAAATAATAGCAAGTTGTTGTTGAGAAGCTATTATGGTATATCTTGATGACTTAATGAGTAGTGCTGCAAGATGCTAGCCGCCATGGAAGCGCCTCAGCTCATTAATTAACGCACTAATATATTTCCTCAATTAAGTGTTGGGAGGTGAGAGGCGGTTGTGTTCATCAGTGATTATAATGTTTACATACTTCAGGGTGTCGTGGGTCTGTGTATTCCTCCGCCATTACTTGTTTACTTTGATTTTATTTTTGTATTGATTTCTTATCTTAATTTTACGAGTTAATGATTCTGTACTGGGACTATATTAAATTTGTAGAATATTTGTTTTAATGTTCCAATATTTTTTGATTAATTATAAATATTTATTTTTTATATTAATTTTTATTGTCATCTTATCTATATTCCTAATATATAGATGATTTAACTATATGCCTCTATATACGAGTACATACTTGTGTTTCGGTGTTTGACTAAGTGTACGCATGTTATTATTATTATTAGTAGTAGTAGTAGTAGTCATATTATTATTATTATTATTATTATTGTTGTTGTTGCTGTTATTATCAATTTATTTGTATCATTATTACCATATATTCACTTGTTCTATCTTACCTGTATGTGTAATTAGGAGATAATCTTATTAACTAATTATCTCTCCGTTTATTACCTTTACGTCTTCTCTTGCATTATGTTTTTATTTAGTCATTCGTCTTCTTCCTTCACCTCCTGTCATTCATTATCTTCCCGATATTCTCCCTTCTCTTGCGTCTCCCTGTTCTTGTTAATGCACCCGTTTCTCTCTCTCTCTCTCTCTCTCTCTCTCTCTCTCTCTCCGTGTGTCCTGTTTCCCCCTTTCGTCAAATTCTCCTGATTTATTCACCCTTCTTATTCCCCTCATTATCTGTCCCCATTCATTAAGGATGTTGTTGGCAAGTTCCTCTCTCTCTCTCTCTCTCTCTCTCTCTCTCTCTCTCTCTCTCTCTCTCTCTCTCTCTCTCTCTCTCTCTCTCTCTCTCTCTCTCTCTCTCTCTCTCTCTCTCTCTCTCTCTCTCTCTCTCTCTCTTGTACTCCACGCCATTATCACCTCCTTTTCTTTGTTTTCGTATTTCTTCCCCCTCTTCTGCATCTGTCTGTCTGTTTGTCTGCCTGTCTCTTCCTCTATTCAAACCAGGTTTCCTCCCTGTACTTTTACCACATTTCTCTCCCTCTCCCAATTCTACGACTCTCCCTCTGTCTATCTACCCCTGCCGCTCTCCCTTCCTCCTCCCTCCTTCATCTCTGCCACTCTTCCTTCCTCCCTCGTCTCTTCCCTCTCTCCTCCTTCTCCCTCTCTCTACTCCTGCCTCCCCCTCTCTTCCCTCCTCCTCCATCCCACCCCAATTCTCCTCCTCTCTCGTCTCGTAGCACTTTTGCCCCCCACCACTCTGCCATCCCCTCCCTCCCTCACTCCTCTCCTCCTCCCCTCCCTTACCTCCAACCCTCACCCCTCCCTCCTCACCCCCAACCCTCACCCCAACCCTCCTCGGCAGCTCCTCCACAGGAAAAAGTAAGAACTCGACAGTAATTAGCTGCTCACATTCAGTCGTGTGTGTGTGTGTGTGTGTGTGTGTGTGTCTGTCTCCAGTGGACGACCCGTACCCTCCTCCTCCTCCTCAGTGTCTCGCCTCCAGTCTTGAAAAAAACACCTGGAGGAGACTCGATGCTCTTCTCTTCGTCGAGAACTTGAGGGAGGGAAGGGATGAGGGAGGGAGGGAAGGGAAGGGATGAGGGAGGGAGGGAAGGGGTGAGGGACGGAGGGAAGGGGGAGGAAGGGATGGCGTCCAGTGTTGTTCTCGAAAAATGGAGGCTGGTCGGAAGGTATTATTTTTCAGGATTTCTTTGCCCCTCTTGTTTACAGTTGAGGACATCCCCGAGTTTTACATAGCACAGTGGAGGAGGAGGGGGGGTGAGGGGTGAAGAGAGAAAGTTGAGGTAGGAGGGAGTCTTTGGGAAAGTCTTAATTCCTAATGGAGGTGTGGTTGTTCTTGAGAGTTTACAAGCGGTCGTCTTCCACCTCGTTCTCCTCCTCGTCCTCCTCATCCTTGTCCTCCTCGTCCTCGTCTAAACTTCCTCGAGGATGACGTGTCAGACTTTTTGGGGGGGTGAATGGGTTGTTGGGGATTGTGGTTCTGGTTCCGAGTCCCGTGTGCCAATTTCCCCCGGCCAAGACTTGTGTTGGTTCTTGAGAGGACACACGCATTTATTCTCTTCTTTTCCTCCCACTTGCTTGCTCGAGGACAGTCCCCCTCCCCTCAACACCCCCCCTCGCCCCATTCTTGCTGCTGCCCCCTTCTTCTATTGCCTCCTACCCTCCTCCCTCTCCTCATCTATTCCCACCTCCCCAACCTACCCTACTACTTCTGCTACCCCCTTCTCCTCTTCCTGTCCCCTCCTCCTCCTCTTCTTCCTCCTCCTCCTCTCCTCCTGCCCCCTCCTCCTCTTCCTGCCCCTCTTCCTCCTCTTCCTCCTCCTCTTCCTCCCCCTCCTCCTCCTCCTCCCCCTGCCTCCTCCTCCTGCCCCCTCCTCCTCCTCCCTCCTGCCCCCCTCCTCCTCCTCTTCCTGCCCCCCTCCTCCCTCTTCCTGCCCCCTCCTCTCCCTCCTGCCCCTCTTCCTGCCCCTCTCTCCTCTCCTCTTCCTGCCCTCCTCCTTCCTCCTCCTGTTCCTCCTCCTCCTCCTGTTCCTCCCTCCTCCTCCTCCTGTTCCTGCCCCTCCCTCCTCCTGCCTCCTCCTCCTCCTCCCTCCTCCTCCTCCTGCCCTCCTCTCCTGCCTCCTCCTTCCTCCTCCTCCTCCTCCCTCCTTCTTCAGGTGGTAGCCCTCTTGACCACATCGCTCTCAGGGTCAGGACCTCCTGCTGTCAAGATGGCTTCCAGCTCTCAGGAGGACGACTGCCTTAGGGGTGTTGGAGGTGGGGGAGGGTGAAGGGGGGTGGGGAGGGCGGGGAAGGTGAAGATGAGGCAAATTGAGGAGGAGGAGGAGAAATAAAAGTGGGGGAGATGTAGAAATGGAAGAGAAAAAATGGGGGGATGAGAACTTGGTGGAGTAGACAGAACAGTGAGAGAGGGGTGATATGATGAGAATTGGGGAAGAATGATGAATACTGGGCTCTCTCTCTCTCTCTCTCTCTCTCTCTCTCTCTCTCTCTCTCTTCTCACTCTTTCCCCTCTTTGCTCCCACCCAATAGAGAAAGAAAGGGAAGGAAGGAAGGAAGGAAGCAAGGAGGGAGGAGAAAGTAAGATAGATGAAATATGAGAGATGTAGTGATAAGAATGGGAATGACAGTAATAAAGAGGAGGTTGAAGAAGAAGAAGGAAGGAGGGATAAAGGAAGGGGAGGTAAGTATGAAGAAGAAGGAAGGAAAGGAAAGGAAGAGGGAAGAGGAAGGAAGGAAGAGGGAAGGTAGGTAGGTAAGAAGGGAGGAGGTGGTATAAGGAAAGAAAGAAAGGAGAGAGGGAGGGAGTAAGAAAAAAGAGGAGGAAAAGGAAGATGATGAAAGGAAGGAAGGAGGGAGGGAAGTTAGATGAAATAAGAGAGCTATGTAAGAAGGAGATGAATTTCACTGATGGTAATATTTCGTAAACTTCACCGCTAGCGTACGCATTTTTCTCATCAGTATTGTGAACATATTCCCCTCTTGCCCTGAGTAATACACTAAGGGTCGTTTAAAAGGGGTTAAAACTATTACTAATCTTTTAAACAAGTTCTTACGTCTCTACTAAATCACTCCCTTAACAATGCCAATCTCTAATCACACTTTAAAACGAATCCTGGCTCTGCTAATCGCCTCACAATCTTCTCCTTCCAAGCCATTTACTTTACAATCACTATGCTAATCGTTCCTCTACTAATCACCGTTTTTACAATCCCTACCTGCAATCACTTTACAACCTCCCCCCCCTCATTTTCCCCACCCACCCACCCAACTACCCAATCCCTCTCCACCCCTCAAGCTAATCTCCCAACATAGGGGGGGGAGGAACCCAATCACAATCTCTTCTAATCCATCAGCTTTGCGTCTCCTCCTAACCTAACCTAACCCAACCTAACCTATCCTAACCCAACCCAACCTAACCTGTCTGTTTCTCTGTCCGTAACTTAACACAGGTTGATCGGATTTAGTCATTCTTAACCAACTAGAAACTTACACACACACACACACACACACACACACACACACACACACACACACACACACACACACCTCCAACAGCTGAAAAGAATATTCATCACAGACAGACAGACACTCAGGACAAGCTAAATCAAGCACTGATCTCCACAATGTGTTGATGAGGTTAACACTAGCTCTCACACACACACACACACGGCACGCAAGATTAGGACATACTTTTGCGACACTCGTCTAGGATTATGCATTTGGACCTCCGAATAAGTCTTGCTTTTAGGACACCGGACTTAGATTTCTATTTTTAGGACACCAGATTAGGACCCAGTATGTAACCGGACGTGAAACTTTTGACACCCGATTGTGGTATGATGTTAGGACACCCAAACTCATCAATAGGACACCACACCTGGACATAGGGTAGGGACATTTGACAAGTGTTACACCCGGTGACCTTCTGAGAGAGGTGTGTGTCTCCTAACCTGATTATGACCTGTCCAGTAGAACACAGGATGTCCCCTGACCTGACATGACCTATCTCAGTAGGACACATGTGTCCTTCTGACCTGACATGACCTATCTCAATAGGGCACAGGTGTACCCCTAACCTGACATGACATTCTCCAGTAAGCCATAGGTGTCCCTGACCTGTTATGACCTCCCCAAATAGGACACAGGTGCCCCCGTGACCTGACATGACCTCCCCCAGCACGTTGGCACCCCTGTAGCGTGGCCAGACGGGGGAGGCGGTGGGACGCAGGACGCCACGTAAATCGATGTGTGGCCGAGGTAATTGTGGCACTTGTAGCCGTGGAAAATGTGGACGAGTGTGTGGCACTTGAGGCCTGGAGGGTGCTTGTCTGGGGGGACCGCCCCTAACTACCGCCACCACCACCACCCCTAACTACCACCACCCCTAACTACCGCCACCCCTAACTACCGCCACCACCACCCCTAACTACCGCCACCACCATCCATATCTACCGCCACCACCATCACCCTTAACTACCGCCACCCCCTAACTACCCTAACACCACCCTAACCACCACCCTTAACTACCGCTCTCACCCACCACCCTAACTACCCACCACCTACCACCCCTAACTACCGCCACCACCCTTAACTACCGCCACCCCTAACTACCGCCCCTAACCACCACCCTTAACTACCGCCACCCCTAACTACCACCCCTAACTACCGCCCCTAACCACCACCCTTAACTACCGCTATCACCACCACCGCCCTTACCTACCACGACCACCACCGCTGCCCCTAACTGCCCCCCTCTCACTCCTGTTATTGTTCATACTTGTTAGGGCTCCTCCGAATGCCCTTTGTGTCTCTGCTTGCCCATTAAGGGACCAGAAGGGACCTCATGGGGAGACCGAATTAGGGCCATAGGGGAAATTAGGTCTAACGGTGAAGCACTAAGGACCTAAAGGAGTTGAAACCCTAAGGTACTTGTGTATCGGGACCAATTAGGTTAAGTTAGGTTAGGGCCCTGAGACGTTAGGGACGTAAATCATAAGGGTCCTCGTACAACCAGATGTCGTTTCACCCTGAGGGACCAGTGAGGTACTCTGTTTTAGGAAGTTTTATGACCCTGATATACGGATTTTAGGGGCATGGAAATTAGGGTTCTGAAGGAGGAGGAAGAGGGGGGAGAGGAGGAGGAGGAGGGAGGAGGAGAACGTGAAGAGATATATAAACCTGAGTTAGGGGGGCTTTTAGGGTCAGGATAATGCTATTTCTTCTTCCTCAGGGATTAAGGGATTTATTAAAAGTATTCAGGGCTGCTATAGAACATGTGGGTAAGGTTACTGAGATGTGTGATAGCGTTTCAGGGACATAATGACCTTTGGGGCCTGAAGTTGTGGCATTAAGGGCATGATATTGGGGTATTTGGGGGCCTGATGTTAAGGGCTTTTGGGGCCATATCGTAGGGCATTAGGGGCACGGTATTAAGTCAATTGGTGGGGGCAATCCTAGACACCGCGTCACCCCTGTCCTAGAGTTGTACTGTGATACTGTTATTATTTATCATACGCTGTGTGTGTGTGTGTGTGTGTGTGTGTGTGTGTGTGTGTGTGTGTGTGTGTGTGTGTGTGTTACTAGGGGGGAGTCAATAGTATAAAGAGGCCTCAAGTGTTTCCGCTCAACTGATTAACAAGTCAATAACTCGGCTGAATAACGGGATAATATTGATGTCAAATCGTTCACTCCCCCCTCCCTCCCCCACCTCCCCTCCCCACCTCCCTCCCCACTTCCCTCCCCCACCTCCCTCCCCCCCACCTCCCTCCCCCACCTCCCTCCCCCACCTCCCTCCCCCACCTCCCTCACCCACCTCCCCTCCCCACCTCCCTCACCCACCTCCCCTCACCCGAACCCTTCCTCCCGTGTTCCTCCCACACTAATGAACCCTTCCTCCCACGTGTTCCTCCACACTAATGAACCCTTCCTCCCGTGTTCTCCCACACTAATGAACCCTTCCTCCCACGTGTTCCTCCCACACTAATGAACCCTTCCTCCCACGTGTTCCTCCCACTTAATGAACCCTTCCTCCCACGTGTTCCTCCCACACAATGAACCCTTCCTCCCACGTGTTCCTCCCACACTAATGAACCTCTTCCCACGTGTTTTCCTACTTTAGGAAGGTTGAGCGAGCGTTAAAGATGCCATCAACCTCCTCCTCCTCCTTCCTTCCCTCCTCCCTCCTCCTCCTCCTTTCCTCCCCTCCTCCTCTCCTCCGCGTGAAATAATCAATAACGTTTTTAAGGGAGTGAAACGTCGACGTGTTGATAATAGTGTAAATATGATCTACCCAGTCTGATACGGGTTAGCATTGATGTCTCAGAGGGAGGGTATTGATGTCTTAGAGGGAGGGTATTGATGTCTCAGAGGGAGGGTATTGATGTCTCAGAGGGAGGGTTATGTGTCTGGGGAGGAGGGTATGATGTCTCAGGAGGAGGGATGTCTAAGAGGGAGGGATGATGTCTTAGAGGGAGGGTATTGATGTCTTAGAGGGAGGGTATTGATGTCTCAGAGGGAGGGTATTGATGTTCAGAGGAGGGTATTGATGTCCCCTAGGCTCAGAGGAAGGGTATTGATGTCTCAGAGGGAGGGTATTGATGTCTCAGAGGGAGGGTATCGATGTCTCAGAGGGAGGGTATTGATGTCTCAGAGGGAGGGTATTGATGTCTCACTGGTCGGCAGCTCTTGACAGGTTAAGGTCCACATCATCAATGGTATCTTTACTAAGTTTATCTTTAAACAGCTTGAGTTACAAATCCCTCAGCTTAGCGCGCCAGCTGCTTGTGGCGGGGCGAGGTTACACACACACACACCAAGACACTACCTACCGCAAATACAAATGATACTACTTGATTGGTCCATTGGGGCGTCGGCTCGTTGCTTCAAAGAGGTTTCATATGACTTTGTTTACATTCACCTCATCAAAACACCGTCTGGTTATTGGATTAGAGTGAAGCTGATTCATACTGTGGTTCGTTCTCCGCAGACTGAAGCAACATGGCACTTCAAAGTTTTATTTGGTTCATGTCTCATAAATGCTTGGATTGCTTTAGACGGAGCTGGTTCGGTGCGGTGTGTCAATCATCTGAATTGTTTTGTTTATATCACTTGATAGGGTTCTCGGCTCTCAACGAAGCGGATTCGAACTGCTCCATTTGTTTCATTCACATGTGTATATTATCATTCCGAAGCAATTTTACTTCAGTAGAGTCACAGTGTAAGATAGACGCCATTTTCTTTGTGTATTTACCTTAAGTTTACCAGTAAGGTCTATTCTTATATTTAATGTAAGAGAAATATTTATTACACGAACCTTTTGAGAATTTGGGCTCAAGTTATTGGTACCCGTTTTCTATGATGGTGAAGGTTTAAGGGTAAACATCAGAATTTCTGGCTTTTAGTTAAGAATTTACAGTACTTTTTTGTTTTACTGTTTTTGTTATGTTTGTCAGCCTAGTGTCAACCTCGATTTAATTTTCTCCCTTTAACACTTCTAAACAATCACACGGAACCAAAATAAACAGTAAATCTAATTATTGTTGTTTTTTAATGCAGAAGAAACCATTTTATCTTTGGCTTTGTTATAAACACATACAAAACCCACGTTCGTTCATACACAAAATCGTATATTTGTGTATGAACGAAAGTAAACAACGAGAACTGATCCTACTATACAAACCTTACCAGGAAAACATGTCGGTCAGTTCATCAAGGGTACACAGATATTGAGCTGACTGACGCATTAATGATGGTGAATTATAATAAAAAATAATAATGGTCACTGTATTCACTATTTTGAATATATTTGGTCGATCTTGAAGTCACGTTGGAGATGTTTCTAATTTTTATTCTGAAGTTTAAGTAATATTAAGATTTTTCTTTTTTTTTATACTAAATTGAGAAAAATATTGATTAGTTCGTTTTTAAATTGCAAAGCAGACATACAACGTGCATACATCGCATCTAGAGAAAAGCAAATTAATCTACGACTCTCAACATGGGTTTACAAAGGGAAAATCTTGTCTAACAAATCTGCTGACGTTTTTTAGGAAAGTCTTCGAGGTAGTAGATAATGACGAAAATTACGATGTTATTTACTTAGACTTTAGCAAAGCATTTGACAGAGTACCGCATCAGAGGCTTCTGAGAAAAATTAAGGCTCATGGTATCGAGGGAAAGTTTTAAATTGGATAAAATCATGGCTCACTGATAGAACGCAGAGGGCAGCGTAGATGGTGTTAAACTGAGGGGCCGTGTAACCAGTGGGGTTCCCGTGGGTCAGTATAGCCCACTTGTTCATAATCTACATAAACGATCTAGATACTGGGATCAGTAGACATAAGCAAGTTTTGCGGATGACACCAAAATAGGGCGGCAAATTAATTCAGGGCAGGATGCAAATGAATTACACGAAGATCTAAATAAACTGCAGGTGGTCTGAAAATGGCAAATGAAATTCAACACCAGCAAGTGCAGCGTACTTAATATTGGAAGAACAAATACTTATAATGTACACAGCCTTAACAACATCAACCTAGAGAAGTCGACTTGTGAAAGAGACCTAGGGTACTTGTAAGCCCGGACCTACGGCCTAGAAAACAGTGCGTTAATGTTCGAAATAAGGCAAACAGAGTATTGGGTTTTATATCTAGAAGTGTTAGTAACAAGAGTGCAAACTTATTGCAACTATATCTTGCGCTAGTTAGCCGCACCTCGATTATGCGGTTCAGTTCTGGTGCCCCTATTATAGAATGGATGTAAATTCACTAGAGTCGGTGCAGCGAAGAATGACAAAAATGATTCCGGGACTTAGAAACCTTCCATATCAGGATAGGTTAAAGAAACTTAACTTGCATTCCCTAGAAAGACGAAGAGTGTGGGGAGATATGATAAAAGTATTTAAGTGGGTGAAAGGAATCAATAAAGGGATATAGATAAAGTTCTTATAATATCCGAGCAGGATAGGACTCGGAGCAACGGATTCAAGTTGATAAGTTTAGGTTTAGGAGGGAGATAGAAGAAACTGGTTCACAAATAGGGTGGTGGACGAGTGGAACAAGCTTAGCAACTTTGTAGTAAGTGCGGGAACTCTGGAAAGTTTCAAAAGGAGTCTAGATAGATTCATGGATGATAGAGAGTGGTAGTAACTCTTGACAGGAGCTGCCATGCACAGGCCAACCGGCCTATTGCAGACTCCTTATTTTCTTATGTTCTTATACATACATGCATGGTTGGATAGATCACAATGACCATATGTGTGTTTAGAATTGACTAGAAATTTGCATATACTCGTTAAGGTAAAGTTGTTGTTGTGTTTGTTCGAGTTATTTTTTATTTTTGTTTTTATTTTGGTTCAAGAGGACAGTTTTGCCGCAGCTTAATGTCTTCTGTTTGTACCAGCCGCAAGCTTGAAGTTTATAAGAGTCACAGTACCGCAGCTTGATGACCCCCCAGCCTTGTGTGAGCCGCAGCTTGAGAACAGTGCTGCTGCAGTTTGAGTAGTAGAGCGGGTGTCACGGAGGGGGGGTGTGGAGATAGAAAATGTGCGGCCAGGCATACCTCGCCTGCCGCTGTTACATCAACACCAGACGTCACCCTTACGTCTTGCCCCTTTGTCCCTATCCTTTGCCTCTTGCCCTTGCCTTCTGTCCCTGACCTGTACCTCCTGTCCCTGGCCCCACCTCCTGCCCCTCACTCCTTCTGCCTCCTGCCCCTGGCCCTGCCCCCCACCCTCAAATTCCCTGTTACATACAGGTCCACCTATATGTAGTGTTTGCTTACAATTAACGTTCATGTCGTCAAGAGGATTGTGGTGAATTTTAATTAGGCAACAGATTACAGAGATCTCACACAGCCAGACCCCAGGGGCGAGAAAAACCCGGGTGTTGATGTCCTGGGCAAGCGGAGCTACCCGGGGTGACAACTGGGGCCACCTTCACGTGGTGCGGCCCTGGGGTGGGTGGCCACCAACACTGGCACTGGTGGTGGTGGGTGGCCACTGGTGGTTGTGGGTGGCACTCATTGCTGGTGGCAGTATTCACACTCGTTCTGTTCTTCTGCTTTCATCTGGTGTCGACTGTTATGATTTCATCGAAACTATTTTAATCGGTGTCGGTATTTATTATTATAGTTTAACACAAGATCTTTCGTTTTGGTCATAGTACAAACACACCCCTGGTGTCTTGCTCATTATCTTAAACCATAATATCTTTTTTCTAGTTATTCCTTTATCTGTCATCAATTTTCTTTAATTTCTCTAACCTTTATAAATAAATCTTACAACAGACATAAGTACATGAGGATATTTTTCCTTTTTATATATTTATTATTTTTACATTTCGTTTTATATTTCCTCCTTCATCTTCCCATACTTTGTGTACAGGTGAGTTACAGTCGGCCGTGGGTGGGGGAGGGAAGGGGAGGAGGAGGAGGTGAAGGAGAAGGGGGAGGAGGAGGAAGGGCGTGAACGGAATAAAAACAACAAACTAGAATATGAATTAAGGAAGGATGAGAGAGAGAGAGAGAGACAGGAATAATTGGTGAAGTTAGTCGCAGAATATTGAACAGGAGGTGAAACACACACACACACACACACACACACACACACACACACACACACACACACACTCTAAGGGCGGTGACAGCTCTTTGTGTGACGAACTTAACACCATCGTCTTGAGCTGCCCTGAGCTAATGTTGTCACCGACCAGCCACCCTGCACGGTATGTTGTTATCGAGGGTTGTGTGTCTGTGTGTGGTGGGGGGGCAAAGGATACTGCCTCTCCACCTTCAGGATACTGCCCTTCCATCCACCACTTACCCTACCCTAGGATATTGTTCCTGGTTCTGTAGGATATATCTAACCCCATCCTACCATCACACTTCCTACAGGACTCGTAGGATATAATCCCTAACCTCAAAAGGATACACAAGATTGGTTACTCCTGAAAACATACAGAGTAGGGAAGCACACATGATCTACTTAGGATGCTACCTGTGTGTGTGTGTGTGTGTGTGTGTGTGTGTGTGTGTGTGTGTGTGTGTGTGTGTCTGACCTTGTTTAGCTATGGTCCTATTCTCTGTTATAGTATTGATACTTGGCTTAATGAAGCAATTTGTTGAGGTGAGGTTGAGGTGAGGTGAGGTGAGGTTGAGGTGAAGTGAAGTGAGGTGAGGTTGAGATTAGGTGAGGTGAAGTTGAGATTAGGTGAAGTGAAGTGAGACGAGGTGAGGTTGAGATTAGGTGAGGTGAAGTGAGGCGAGGTGAGGTTGAGATTAGGTGAAGTGAGGTTGAGATTAGGTGAGGTGAAGTGAGGCGAGGTGAGGGTGTGAAGGTGTGGTGAGGTGAGGTGAAGGTGTGGTGAAGGTGTATTTCAAACTAAAGAAAGGAAGAAGAAAAGAAAGACGAAGAAGAAGAAGCGGAGGAGGTAGAAGAAAGAAGGAAGAGAGAAGAAAATAATATTAAGAACCATGAAGAAAAGAAGAAGAGAAGTAAAAATAAATTCAGAGAAAAACAAATGAAAACTAATCAAGAAAAACCATATTTACCCTCTCCAGGGAACACCCCCCACCCCCAGACCTCTCACCCCCACCCAAGACCCCCCTCTCACCCCAGACCCTCTCACCTCTACAAGACACCACCAAGCCCCCCACCCTTCAGATCCCCCTCCCAACACCGCCCCCACCCCTCACAAGACCAAAGTAACAACACCGCCTCGCCATAACCAACGCAGAATTAATCACCACGCCTAATTTAATAGAACATTTACTGCCCTTCTGATCGCTCGGTTTAAATCATAATAAAGCTTGAGGATGAGTCCAATGCCCCCTAAGCTAAAGCGTTCCCAGCTTAGTATTCGTGGGTGGAGGTCCTACTTGGATCTGAGTTCATTAAGCAACAGGTGACACGGGAATAGCAAGCAGGAGATATACGCGTGTGTGTGTGTGTGTGTGTGTGTGTGTGTGTGTAAGCAGGTAAGATGTGTTGTGTGGGAAAGTAGGTGTGGTGGTGGGCAAACATATGTGACTGGAAAAATGTTAGTGTGGTGGTGGTGTTTGTGTACTGTGGTATACTGTGTGTGTGTGTGTGTGTGTGTGTGTGTGTATTAGTAATGTTTGTGGTGGTGGTGTGTGTCCTGGGGAAGGAAATAGTGTGTTGTGATAGAGGTGTGTAAACAGATGTATTGAGTACGATTATACACTGTAGTGATGGGAGCCAGGCGTGTAATAAGCATATGTACCCTGTGTGTGTGTGTGTGTGTGTGTGTGTGTGTGTGTGTGTGTTAAACCCTAATATTCACAAACACAGGTAACCCTCGACAGGTAATCCCATGGTAATTACACAGGTACACACCATCAACACGACCTGTCTGGAATTAGCTAATCAGTCAGACCTGTTGATATTCCCTCAGGTAAACTTAAGAAGGTAATAAATAACCTCTCCTTAAGAACATAATAACATAATACTACAATAACAAAATAATCACGTTGGGTAATTCAGGCCAAACACATCGACTCAGTGTTACCAGGTAAAGTGATATACCTCAGTACGTCATATTTCATCACTACACAGGTATACAGGAACGAGTTATTCAGTACAGGTGAGTTAATTAGTTCCAGGCTGTCAACAACCTTGGTGATTGCTTGAGGTGTGGTGCCTTTGTCTTAGCTGAGGGGCCCAGTGGCTGGGTGGATTTCTCACCTGGGGTTAATTAGTATCACCTGGGGTTTAATTAGTGTTACCTGGGGTTAATTAGTGTCACCTGGGGTTTAATTAGTGTCATCTGGGAGTTTAGTGTCACCTCTGGTTAATTAGTGTTACCTGGGGTTAATTAGGGTCACCTGGGGGTTAATTAGTGTCACCTGGGGGTTAATTAGTGAGTCACCTGGGTTAATTAACGAGTCACCTGGGGTTAATTAGCGTCACCTGGGGTTCCTGACAGCAAAAAAGACAATCTTGACCCCCCCAAAAAAAATTCACAAGACACTGACAATATAACACATTCTTGACCCGAAGCTATACAGGATACGTAAGGGCTACCTCACCCTCAGTCAACAGTGGGAGGGTCGACCTACCTTACGTCCGGCCTCGTTGTTGTGGAGGTTCATGAGGGCTCGGCTGCTGACCCTCCTGTTGTTGTTCAGCTTCTTCCTCTTCACCACCTTCCTGTCTCGGGCGTCCACGAACCTGGGGGGAGAAAAGGGGGTGCTTGGTGAGGGGGTAGTTGGTGAGGGGTGGGTGGTTGGTAGAGGGTGTGGGTGAGGGGTTGGTGAGTTGGTGAGGAGGGGTGGGGTGGTGGAGGGTGGGTGGTGAGGGGTGGTGGTTGGTGAGGGGGGTGGTGCTTGGTGAGGGGGTAGTTGGTGAGGGGGGTGGGTGGTTGGTGAGGGGTGTGGTTGGTTGGTGAGGAGGTGGGTGGTTGGTGAGGGGTAGGTAACTGGTTGGTAGTGGAGCGGTAGGTGACTGGTTGGTGGCTGGTAGGTGATTGGACAGTTAAGGGACAATACTAATGTTTGTTCCTCCTAATTGATCTTAGTCCTACTGGGCCTCAATCCAAATGACTCGATTCAGTTGAGTCTTATTAGAACTGAACAACACCATTGGCGTTTAAGCCTATTGGGAATAACTCAGTTACCCCTTAGAGAGAGAGAGAGAGAATTGAAGGAGGAAAGCTTTTGTGTGTGTGTGTGTGTGTGTGTGTGTGTGTGGAGGTAAGCTGCTGAACATAGGGACAATACACACACTGCCTCAAGACATTCCCAGAGTCATTAGAAGACAGCATCTCTTCCTTCACAGGAGGAGGAGGAGGAGGAGGAGGAGGAGGAGGAGGAGGAGGAGGAGGAGGAGGAGGAGGAGGGAGGAGGAGGAGGAGGAGAGGAGAAGAAGAAGAAGAAGAAGAAGAAGAAGAAGAAGAAGAAGAAGAAGAAGAAGAAGAAGAAGGAAGAAGAAGAAGAAGAAGAAGAAGAAGAAGAAGAAGAAGAAGAAGAAGAAGAAGAAGAAGAAGAAGAAGAAGAAGAAGAAGAAGAAGAAGAAGAAGAAGGAAGAAGAAGAAGAAGAAGAAGAAGAAGAAGAGAAGAAGAAGAAGAAGAAGAAGAAGAAGAAGAAGAAGAAGAAGAAGAAGAAGAAGAAGAAGAAGAAGGCTGAAGAAGAAGAAGGAAGAAGAAGAAGAAGAAGAAGAAGAAGAAGAAGAAGAAGAAGAAGAAGAAGAAGAAGAAGAAGAAGAAGAAGAAGAAGAAGAAGAAGAAGAAGAAGAAGAAGAAGAAGAAGAAGAAGAAGAAGAAGAAGAAGAAGAAGAAGAAGAAGAAGAAGAAGAAGAAGAAGAAGAAGAAGAAGAAGAAGAAGAAGAAGAAGAAGAAGAAGAAGAAGAAGAAGAAGAAGAAGAAGAAGAAGAAGAAGAAGAAGAAGAAGAAGAAGAAGAAGAAGAAGAAGAAGAAGAAGAAGAAGAAGAAGAAGAAGAAGAATGGTAATATTTGGATCACTTGAAGATTAAACATACACCCCAGTTTATTTCATCTGGTGATTAAATACCTTAACGTTACCTGGGGGGGGGGGATAAGTTAGGCTAGAAATGGTTAGGTTAGGTTAGATATGGTTAGTTAGGCTAGGTTGGATTAGATATGGTTAGGTTATGCTAGGTTGGATATGGTTAGGTTAGGTTAAGTTAGTCAGGTTTGGTTAGTTAGGTTAAGATATGGTTAGCTTAAATTAGCGCTAGGGTGTTTAATCTTCAGGTGACCCTAATACTCCCCATCTATATACTCTACTATGTTTTATTTTCGTACATATCATATATAATACACACAGCCTTAACATACTGAAACAAGAGACAATATTTTTTTAGTGTGGGAGCTAGGCTAGACGTCTCCTCCCCTTGGGCACACCACCTCTATTCTGGCCAAAGAAATGCCAAGCTAGCAGATGAATATACACACCATCCTCTCTATGTACAGTCCCCTTCACTACCGCGTTTACAGGGGCTCGTCTGGTTGTGTGCAGTGTGGCAGCCCTGTGTTTGTTTATATCCGACAAAATGAAACTCACAATATTAAACTTAACTATAGAATCAAACTAAGACACCATTAAAACATATATCTCAGTGTAATGATTTGTGGAATGTTTATTATGACGATCCCCTGTAAATGCAGTAGTGAAGGGGAATGTATATTGATCTCGGTGGAGTGAACTTAGTAAATGCAGTATCTCTTAACCTCATAATTATATTCTTTTATGTTAATGTCACGTTAGGTCTCAGGTGTCGTACACAGGAGTTATAATAGGTGGGGGATCGGTGTTGTGTTGTAGGCCGGTGAGATGTTATGTGAAACTCAAATAATTTTAGATTTTTTCAGTTTTAATTGTACAGTAAAAACACCCAGCTATATTAATATCTTTTCATGTATATTTCAAGATAAAAATTAAATAATAAACCAAATAACTAAACCAAAACTAAAAACAAAACACACAATCACAAAGACGCCATCAAAACAAAACCAGAAACTCCCATTTTCTATGTTAGGATTTTCTCTTTGATGGGGAAACTATTATAAACCGAGTTGATGCCCTGGTGACGCGCGTGTGTGTTTGTGTGTGTGTGTGTGTGAGAGATACTTCGTGAGATGTTTGTCTCAGGGAAGAGGAACTGTAATTACTATGTCATCACTATAATGAGTTAAGTGTAGGTTAATGACACTACTTAACTTGTATACGCTGCTTCTTTCTGGTTGTGTTGGATTAATGAGTGTTAGAAGTAGCGTGTGTGTGTGTGTGTGTGTGTGTGTGTGTGTGTGTGTGTGTGTGTGTGTGTAAGAAATTTAAACACTCGTATATATTAAATGACTTACATGAATTATTAAACACAGGTGAGATATTTTAATTACCTTTGAATGTATAATAATTGTTGTCATTATTTAGTATAGACCCGCCAGTTTAAATATTCCTGCCTGATAATTTATCTCTGATTATTATTATTATCCAGGAATTTACACCTAATTATTTTTAATTAATTACTTCGGCCAGAGCTATTTTACCTGTTCGGGGATGTATATATTGTAATTAAATTTGAATCACCTGAATATTAGCCCCCTCCTACTTATTTCACCTGATTAATTAACACTAATGCTACCTGGGGAAGTTGGTTAGGTTAGGTTAGGTTAGCATAAGGTAAGGTTAATCTTAAGGTGAAACAATCTAGGGAGACTAATTTTCACATGATCCTTAATTTGTTCTCATTAATTGTCTCAAATGACGATAATTACTTAAAGTCTGGAACATTTTTTTTGTTACTTAATGAAGGTGACGTCATTCTAGGTCATGGTGTTACTCCTCATTTGCATATTCGACAATTACAGGGGCTAATTACCCAGTACTCACCTCTCTTTTTCTCTTAGGTTAATAATTATAGAATCTCTCAAGTTAAGTCGTAAGATCAATCTGGTTTTTATTATGAGGTCCACACTGGAGCTCCTTAATGCCTGAAGGAGTGTTAGTTCTGAGGAGTTGGCTAAGAAAACTTCCACACGAGAGAGAGAGAGAGAGAGAGAGAGAGAGAGAGAGAGAGAGAGAGAGAGAGTCTAGTACACCTGCAGTAGTATCAAGAGACAACCTCCGTCACCCACCTTTTAGAGAGGGAGACGCCGTAAGCAATGTTGTCGGAGCAGCCCGACCACTGGAAGCCGTTTTGGGTGACGCCCCTCACCGACCTGTCGCACCCGCAGTCATCCAGCTCCCCCGACGAGCAGCGGCGGGTGATGGCATGGGCCACGCCTGCCGAGGAGATGGCGTGCACGAAGGCCGCCTCCCGGGTACCTGCACGGTGCACCACGCCTACACGTCATCACTTCTCCGTACCATACACTGGACGCTTGGGCTTATTATATAGTACTTCTTCTTATGGGGCTTCGACAAATACTATGTGATATTCCGTTTACTTGAGTCTCCCCTTAAATAGGGTCCGATACAGAACATGGATCTCTATATTTATTAAAGTTTACCCTCGTTTAAAAAATCTAACAAGCAATTATTTGGTTCTACTCTTATTACTGATAAATTTAATTACACAATCATTAATTACAGACCATCACTTATCATTACTTACCTTATTAGCGGAGTTTACTAATGATAGCTGAGCAGTCCCGTAATAAGCACTCGTGTCGTCGGCTAGTTCCACAAGTACCGCGTATTATTCCACTGACTAATGCCTACCTTAACTACATCTTTAGTCAGTTGTAGTATAGGATTTGTGGTGATTTATCTTCACTTAATCTCCATAAGTAATAGTTCATTTAAAGGTCATCAATATACCTCAGAGCTCCAAGTGGGGTCAAGTGGGGTTACAGCGGTCATCGTTCTTCATAGATACTGTCTCGTATTTACCTTACCTAACCTACCCCCCTGCAGGTAGCTTTAGGTGCTTACAGGTGAAATATACTGGGGGGTTAATGTACAGGTGATGTGGTGTAATTATAAAAAGGCTACTTAACTTAAACCTGTGTGTGTGTGTGTGTGTGTGTGTGTGTGTGTTGGTCATTGTTATTACAAGCATGACCGCCATCTATTGAGTAACATTGACATTATGGCTCTAGTAATTGTATACAAACAGTGACTAACTTAACTTGGTTCATTAACAATTCAG
This sequence comes from Homarus americanus, assembly GCF_018991925.1. Classification (NCBI taxonomy): domain Eukaryota; kingdom Metazoa; phylum Arthropoda; class Malacostraca; order Decapoda; family Nephropidae; genus Homarus; species Homarus americanus. The sequence goes on along the minus strand of NW_024753650.1, from coordinate 629,712 downwards.
ATTATGTAGCCTTAATATGAATTAATTATTAAATGACTTCGCGTGACCCTGACTTGAAGGTCAATCTGGACTGGCAATAGGATGACCTTCAAGTGACCCTCCTGACGTATACCACTCACCTTCTGGGAATTAAGTGGCACTGCAGGGCGACCTAAAAGATGACCATAGAAATCTGACTGTCTCTGTTGACCTTTTTTCTTCTTCATAATACGTTAGACTGACTCAGGATGACACCAAGATGACCCAGGATGACCCCGAGTGACACTAACCTTGTGGCACTATTGGGTAAGGGCCGACGATGCCTTCCCCGCTTTTTGACCTCTTCCTGTTGGATTTTTTGCGTGACTTTCTTCCTCTGCGTTGGTGAGGGTAGGAGGGCAAGTCCGGGGAGGTGTTCTGGTAGTTACTAGGCGGTGGGTGTCGTTCCTCCCTCACTTCTGGCAGGGCGGTGACGGGGACTGCTCGCTCTGTTTTGTTGCTCATCACCGCTTGTTCTGGGGAGGGGGGGGGGGAAACACTCATTATTAAGCTTCTCGTAATTGGTTAAGTAGGTTTGGTCTGGTGGTGTTGTGAGATGTGGTTATACAGTGAAACCTCCATATAACGGACTTCTCTCTATATATAATCCGTTAGATGGGGGGATGGAAGGGGCGTTGGTTCCACATCTAAAGGACCTGATATATAATGGACTGTAATCTCTATATAGTTCGTTAGATGGAGCGTTTATATCTAACGGGGCCTTAGAGATACCGGAATCTCCTCTCCATATATATCCGTTAATTAGAGGTTTTACGTGACTCTCTCTATGCATCATCCTCTGCTCACCAACACCTGAGCTGGGGGGGTAAACAAACAGGTGTGCTCAGGACTTTTGCACTAGATGATGGGAATAAACCTTTTAAAGTATAAATTGCAAACAAAATATCACAGGCTGAAAAAAAAAATATATATATAAAAATCTCACACTTCGAGGCAGATGACAATTTTTTTACTCTTCAGATGATATTTGTGTGTGTGTCTGTCTATGGATGGGGGAGGGGGGGGGGGGGGGCAGGTGTGGACTGATCGCCCTAAACATGCAGGTATTGTGTATAGAAGAGTTAAGGATGCAGTATGGTGTTCACTTTGTCATTCTGATTTTTGTATCTAACAATGGTGTATGTTTATTTACAGGTCCAGACATCAGTACAAGGTAAGTAAAGTGTTGTATACCTGCAGGTGTTAGGTTTACAGACGTCAGACAGGTGAAGGTAAGGTAAGAGTCGTGTTTTGATTTTTTCACTGCAACCCATTTTATTGTTTTTTTTTCAGATGACGATAATGGATTTTTATTTTTTTTATTTTTTCCTCTATTTTTTATTTTATTATTTACTTTTATTTAATTATTTTTATTTATTTTATTTTTTTTTTTTATTTATCATTTATTTATTTATTTTAATGGTCCATAAACCTAATACTATGATGATTTAACGTCGCTATTTTCGTGTTCCTTGTGAAAAAATATTGCTGTTGTCTGACTGTTTTGTGACCATGGTGGAAACTTAGTAGCAGAGGTGTTATTTTTGCGGCTCAAAGACGTATAACAGTGGGTCTTTTAAGTGCGTAAGAAGGTATAGGTGTTTTTTTTTTTGGCGTATAAATTAGTCGGATGTAATTATGCATAGAGTAGGTTAAGTTGTCCATAGTTATTTATTAGTTATGTTTACAAGCTTGTTAGAGGTAGGTGCTCTCTCTCTCTCTCTCTCTCTCTCTCTCTCTCTCTCTCTCGCTCTCTCTCTCTCTCTCGCTCTCTCTCTCTCTCTGTGTGTGAGAGAGAGCCCAACACCGAGGACAAACCTTCACCATCATCCACCCAGCAGCAGCATCAGGGAGAGATAATTTACAGCAGTTGTCCGTCTGTCTGTCATTCCGTCCGTCCGTCCGTCTGTCTGTCCATTTCAACATGATAACCAAGGAGGAGTTGCTGGTGACCCCCTAAACACATTACCTACCCCTTCCTTCCTTCCTTAACCCCTTTTCCTTACCTCTCTCTCCCTCCCTCGCCCTCCTTACCCCCCCCACTCCCCCTCCTCCTCCCTCCTCCTCCCCCTCCCTCCCTCCCTCCCTCCCTCCCTCCTCCCTCCCTCCTCCCTCCCCGCCCGCCCGCCTGGAAGTCTTCAGTTGGCAGTGAAGCAGGAATGAAGAGGCCGGTGCGTGCGTTCCTACTTACATTCTTTCACCGTTTTGGATTCTCAGGAGACATAGTAAATTATCTCTCTCTCTCTCTCCCTCTCTCTTTCTTTCTTTCTTTCTCTTTAGACTGTTAGAAAATGAAGTTAAATTTACGTAGATTAAGTTAAATTTACGTAGATTTTATTTTGTTACTTTAATCGTTGTTGGGAGTTAATGTTTGATTAGGTTAGGTTAGGTTAGGTGTTGTATTATTCTGGAACTGTCAGGGTGTATTCCACGTTTCTCGCTCTGTTGAGGAGGAAGAGAGGGAAGGGGGGAGGGGTGAGGTGAGGTGTGTGCGTCAGCTGAGTGAGGCACTGCCCGGGGCCAGGGAGGAGGCAGGCCCTTGAGCACGTGTCGTCAGGCGTAGGTCGTGGCTAGCTGTGTGTGTGTGTGTGTGTGTGTGTGTGTGTGTGTGTGTGTGTGTGTGTGTGTGTGTGTGTGGATCGCTGGGGAATGTAGACAGGTAGGTAAGGTTAGGTTAAGTTCGTTTAGGTTAGGTTGGGAGGTCATGTAAGGATAGATATATAAGGATAGAGTTTGAATATAGTAAATAAGAATAGAAAGCGGTGTGTTTTATAGGTAAGGACGGGGGATCGTGTGTGGATATATAGGCGAGCGGATGGATAGTTACTTGAAGTGGGTAAATGGGTCGTATGTGTGTGTGTGTGTTGATAGGCGCAACGGTCTCGAGATGGTGGATAGGTAGCTGGGATAGGGATGACGTAATGTTCCTCTCCTATTGTCTCTCTTCCTTCCTTCCTTCCTTCCCTCCCTCTCTCTTCCTTCCCTCTCCCTCCCTCCTTTCCTGCCCTCCCTCTCTCCTCTCCGCCTTTCCTGCCCTCCCTCCCTTCCTCCTTCCCTCTCTCCTCTCCTCCTTATACACAAACTCTTAACTCTTCACCTTCACAATAAACCTTCCATCTCCCTCATATTATCATACCTGAATCGTCATTAATTTATAAACTTTCCAATATGGCTTCCAGGCGATGCTCACTTGTTTTAAATATGGCTGCCAGTAGATGCTCACTTGTTTCTACCTTATTTTTGTTTACGTTTTATGGCATATATTATTTTTCATGTCATTTTTTGTTTGTATTTTATTGTTTATTTATACAATATGGTGGCACTTCAGCCCAGCACCGTGATGATGATGATGATGATGATGATGATGATGATGAGTCTTGTATGAAGAGTATAATGACGCGTATACTGGCCCAGTGTGCCCCCCCCAAGGTCCATTTGTTGACTTGTTTGTGTATACTCGGTGTATAGTTTGTTTACGTGTGGTGTGTACAGGAGGCGTCAAGCTGGTGGAGGATCCTGAGTAATGAGTCCTGAAGTATCCTACTGTGTACTTTGTCAGAGAGAGAGAGAGAGAGAGAGAGAGAGAGAGTCGAGTCGAGTATTATTCTGACGTCAGGAGCGTATTACATCGTCAGGAAGGTGTCGTCTAGTACCCAGTTGATGTCAGAAGCTTACTTCATCGTCAGTAAGTCCTCGAGCACCGCAGCTGACGTCTGTTTACCAATATACTGTGGGGTAGGGGGGGGGTGAGTCCTCAGTGTCGAAAATGGTCGCGTGATTCCCAGAGAGTTAATCTACGCAAATCTGACCTGACTTGACCTAACCTCTCCTCACTTTACCTGACCTCTCCTCACTTTACCTGACTTGACCTGACCTTCTTCGTAATTGTACATTAAATCATTGCAAATTCGCGGGGCTTAACATTCCTGTTGTCGACTGCGAATGTTTATCCCATGCCAGCTATACATACAGGCTGCAGGTCAAGACAGGCCGACAGATAGCTAGACAGACAGATGCAGGCTGTAGGTCGACACTCTGCTTTCTTCATCACGCTCTGAAGTGGAGGAAACTGCTTGTTGAGAGAGAGAGAGAGAGAGAAAGAGAGAGAGAGCAATGAATGAAATGTGTGTGTGAGGGAGAGAGAGAGAGGAGAGCTATTAATCTTTTACTGGTGAATATTAACGAAAAATGACGAGTTATTTAATGATGAATGATGACGACAGATGAGTTATTTAATGATGAATGATGATGAAAATAATTTTTTTTTCTCTAAGACGTTTTAGTTTGTTTTACATTGTTTAGTTGGTGTGTTTGTTCTGAATTGTTTGTTTACATTCAGTTAAGCTTGTTTGGAATGTTTGTTTTTTCTTGTTGATGTTTTTATAAGGAAATTAAAGGTTTAGATGGACATTCTTCTCTCTCTCTCTCTCTCCCCCCCCCCCACACACACACACCCTTTCACCTCCTGCCAAAGAACTGCACGACATACACACACACACTGACAGCTCTTCGTGACCATACCTGACACACACACACACACACACAGGTGACCCGCCATCTCTCTCTCTCTCTACAATCAAGTGTGAAAAATAGCATTGTCTTGTGAGTGGCCTTACACACACCCACAGGCGCGTAGGTTAGGTAACTGTGAGGTTAGGTTAGGTTAGGTTAGTACTAGATTAAGTTAGGTTAAGTTAGGTTAGCACTATGTTGGTTAGGTCAGGTTTCTATAAGTTAGCGTTATGGTGTTTAATCCTCGGGTTAAATAAGCCGGGGTGTCTAATCTTCAGGTGACTCTTCAGATATCTATTTCGTAATTGGTTCGTTGTTTCCGTGTGTCGGGCAGGTGTTGAGGTGACGTGTGATGGTGTTAGTAAACATTGGGTGTGTTGGTGTGAGGTGGTGATGGTGAGGGGTGGTGATGGTGAGGGGTGGTGATCGTGACGGGGTGGTGATGGTGACGAGGCGGTGAGAAGAGGTGGTGATGGTGACGGGATGGTGACGGGGTGATGGTGACGAGGCGGTGAGAAGAGGTGGTGATGGTGACGGGATGGTGGGTGGTGATGGTGTGGCGGTGGTGATGGTGACAGGGGGTGGTGGTTACAGGAGGTGATGATGGTGAACGGTAGTGGTGATGGTGACGGGTATGATGATGAAAACTGGTAATAATGAAAACTAGTGATGGTGACAGCTATGGTGATGACAACTGGTGATGATGGTGACAGGCAGTGAGAACGACATGTAATAATAGAGACACAATAATAACGACAGACCGTGACAAGTACAGTACATTCTAAGCTCCCTGCCCCCTCCCCTCCCCCCCTCCCGCCCCTCCCCCCTCCTCCCCCTCCCGCCAAACTTCCCGTACACACAGGTAACACTAATTGGCTAGGTAAACATAGTCTGTTGGTGTGACTTTCCAGGGTTGTTAGCGAGGCCGACTTAAGCTGAGATAAGCTTTTAATAGTTTCCTTCGACTAAGCTTGGTGTTGGCTTGACTTACTGCTGACCATTGTTCGTGTACCTGGGCTGTCTGTGTGAGTGTATGTTGGTCCACTGTGAATTTGTATGGTGATTTTTACTGAATGTTTATCAATTTACCTCTCTCTCTCTCTCTCTCTCTCTCTCTCTCTCTCTCTCTCTCTCTCTCTCTCTGCAGTTTGTCATAGCTACAGGTAAATTAACATGGACCACAGGTGTGAGTTTTGAGGGTAGGTGTGAGGCAGGTGAGGTGACTGTATGAGGTGACTGTATGAGGTGACTGTGTAAAGTGACTGGGTGAGGTTAGACAGTTCGTGGTGCACTCAGTACCTGTGTAGTAATTTTCCTTCACAGGTGTTGAAGTATTAATTAGTGTCAAGCTAAAAGGTGTGAAGAGGTGAGGATTAGCGACCAGTGAAGGTCTCTCTCTCTCTCTCTCTCTCTCTCTCTCTCTCTCTCTCTCTCTCTCTCTCTCTGTCAGCTTAAGAAATAAATGTATAATATAATTCTTTCTCGAACGAATATTTTTTATTTTTTTTTATTTTTAAGGACGAAAAAAGTTTCCTGTTATTATTATTATTATTATTATTATTTATAAATTAGTTAGATTGAGTAGTTAGTTGTAATCAGAAGTTAATTACTTATATTAAGACAATACACTTTCCTTGTTAATCGTAATTTATCATGTTAATTAAGTGAGTGTGTGTGAGGGGCTGTACACGGGAGAAGGGTAATTAGCCGCTAATTACTAGATAATGAAGACCTCCAAATGGGTTATTAAGACTTTACGAGCAAGTCAAGGTAGTGGTTGCTTGTTCTGGGGTCATTATCAAGCCAGTAATGACCTATAGTTGGGTAATTAACTTGAGATTTTGGTTATAGTTAGGGATGTGGGGGGTTGGAGGGTAAGGGTGGTAGTGGAGGAAAGTAGGGGAGGGAAAGGGTAGGGGAGAAGGGGGTGGGAAGTAAGGCCAGAACCCCACACTAACGCAGCTTTGAATAGTTGTTGTTGTTGTTCTATTCGTTTAAGTATGAGAGAGAGAGCTATGTTTACTACTCAATCCTGGACCTGGAGCATTGTGGTGGAGAGTGGGGGAGGGAGTGGGGGAGAGGGAGAGTGTGTTTTGGGGGAGGAGGTAGGGGTGGGGGAGAGAGGAATAGTAGGTAGGAGAGAGGGGGTGGGTAGAAAGAGGGAGAGGAGAAGAGGGAAAGTGGAATGGTGGGGAGAGGAAGTGGAGGAGACGGATGATGAGAAAATGATGGGAGAGAAGGTAGAAAGAGGGCTTGGAGAAACAGAGGGAGAAGGTGAGGGAGAGGGGGGCGGAGGGGTGAGGGAGGGGAGGAGTGTATTGAGGGAGAACTTGTCCCTCTCCAGGCGGGTTTACTCCTCCCTCCTTTACTCGTCTCTCCCTTCACCTCTGACTCTCTCCCTTCCTTCACCACTCTCTCCCCCTCCCTCACTTAAAGTCTCACACACACACACACATTTTTACTTCAGTTACCGTCTTGTGGCTAGTCCGAGAGGGAGGATGGTAGAGGGGGAGGAGAAGGTGAAGAAGGGGGACGTCCGTAGAGGAAGTCTCTCTCTCTCTCCTCTCTCTCTCTTCTTCCTGCTCCCCTCTTTTTCCCCTTAACCTTTGACCCTTCTTGGTTAAGTTGTTATAAGCCTTTGTTTACACTATGGCCAGACCTGCACACTGTTGACCACGCCAGGAAGGTGAGGGGAGAGGGAGGCTGGCTGGCGTGGGCGGATGTGCATCGTGCTATGTTGGTCCGCCTGTTCCCTCCCTATACCGGTAACAGTGTATAAATAACATTAATATTTGAAGGAATAAAACTCAAATTTCTGGCCATTTTGAAGTTTTTGTAAGTTCTTGGTAGGAAAAAGTAAACACCTCCTAATACCGGACTAATTCTTGCAAGCCATGTTCGTTATTGGGAGGATTCCGTTATTGAGAAGTTAATATTGGGAGGGTTTACCTGTACTTTATTGAGAATTAAGGTATTGGGAGGGTTTACTGTATCCATTACTATATTGAAAAGTCCGGTATTGAGAGGACTTATTGCATTCATTCCGTTATTGAGAAGTCAGCTATCGAGAGGGTTTACTGTATCCATTAATTTATTGAAAAATCCGGAATTGAGAGGACTTATTGCATTAATTCCTTTATTGAGAAGTCAGCTATTGAGAGGGTTTACTGTACCCATTAATTTATTGAAAAGTCCGGTATTGAGAAGGTTTACTGTACATATGTTCCAAAACCAGTGGACGACGAACACTACTCACAAAAACACCAACCGGATTGACTCTAAAGGTAAAGATACTTGGGGGGCTGTATCACTTGGTCACATCAGCACCCTCTCTCCCTCCCTCCCTCCTTCTCTCCCTCCTCCCTCCTTCCTTCCCATCCCTCCTCCTTCCCATCCCTCCCATCTCTCCTTCTTTCCTCCCTCCCTCCTTCCTTCCTTTCCTCCTCCTCCCTCCCTCCCTCCCTCCCCCCTCCCTCCCTCCCATCCTCCTCCTTCCTTCCTTCTTTCCCTCCTTCCTTCCTTCCCTCCCTCCCTCCCTCCCTCCTCCTCCTCCCTCCCTCCCTCCCTCCCCTCCTCCTCCCTCCTCCTCCCTCCCTCCTCCCTCCTCCTCCCTCCCTTCCTTCCTTCCTTCCTTCCTTCCTTCCTTCCTTCCTTCCTTCCTTCCTTCCTTCTGTTACCCCGAGATGGTCACAGTATCAGGTTGATTAGTACGTGCCAAGGTAGAAAAATTCTCTCTAGTGTCCTTTAAAGCTGGGTCGTTTAAATGGTAGTCTTCCCCCCCCCTCTCCACTAATCCCTCTACCCCTTCCTTTCCTCCTCCCATCCCCTAGTCCCTCTACCCTCCTCTTCCATCTCCTCCAACTCCTGCATCACCCCCTCCTCTCAATCAGCTCCTCACTTCTTCAGCACTTCTTCTTCCCACCTCCTTCAGCACCAGCCTAACACCTTTCCTCCTTCCTCCCCTCTCCTCCCCTCCCAGCCCCCTCCCTCCCAGCACTCCCTCCTACCCCCAGCCCCCTCCCCCCAGCGCCCCCCTCCCTCCCAGCGCCCCTCCTCCCAGCGCCCTCCCCTCCCAGCGCCCCTCCCCTCCCAGTGCCCCTCCTCCCAGTGCCCCCTCCCACCCCCTTCATTAACAGTACAGGTCATGTGCGGTAACTAATGTACCTTGTGGCGGGGAGTTATTGAACTCCACTGTACAGGTTCACGAACGTCTTGGTGTAGTACATCTTGGGTGTGTACGTACGTCTTGTTGTGCGTCGTCGTGCGTCTTAGATCTTGACGTATATATTTTCGAACGACTTTGTGAGGATTTTGAATTAAGGCTCCAGCTGTGTTGTGTGTGGGGGGGTTGGGCAGGCCAACGTTCTTTCCAAGATATTAAATGTTGTCTCACATACCTGCCTCTTGTTGTATGGAAATGTTGACAATATACAACAACGTAGAGTATGTTAATTCTCTCTCTCTCTCTCTCTCTCTCTCTCTCTCTCTCTCCTCACATCAATCTGGTCTTAATACACAGTAGAACAAGGGCGTGAAGCACCTCTTTTGACTGGCTGTTAATTGTATCTTTTGTTTACACGAATAAAATAGGATCATCGTAAAATAAAAGCCATGATTCTAATATCCAATAAAACCTCGATTTAACGGACTAGACTGAGAGGAATGTCCGTTTTATCGAGGGTGTGTTAGTATGAAACCTCGATTTAACGGATTTATATGGAGAGAGAAAGTATGTTATATCGAGAGTCCGTTATATGGAAAAAAATCCGTTATATCTAGGATTCACTGGTAATACTAACTCTAATCTAAGTATTCTCCTACGATAACCTTATTTATGGATTTCTATTAAATATTTTTTTGTGTGTTTGTGAATGATGGCGATCGTTGTGTTGTTAACGGGGTGTTTGGAGGTTAATGAACAGTAAGGTGTGTTGTTTAGGGGGAAGATCTGTTTGTATTGTGTTAGAGTGTGTTGTGATGGGAGTGTGTTGTTATTGGAGTGTGTTGTTGTGATAAATTGTGTTATGATAGAGTGTGTTATTCAATGGAGTGTGTTGTGATGGGAGTGTGTTGTTATTGGAGTGTGTTGTGGGCTTTGGTTCTGTGTTGGTTGTGTTGGGTTGGTTTGTTGTTGTTGTGGTTGTTGGGTTAGGTTGGTTAGGTTAGGTTGGGTTGGGTTAGGTTAGGTTGGGTTGGGTTGGGTTAGGTTGGGTTGGTAGAGGGGAGGAGAAAGGAAGGAAAAAGGAAGAGTTAAAGAAGGAGGAGGAGGAGAGAAAAAGTGGAGGAGAACACACACACACACACACACACACACACACACACAGAGGAATATGTTAATTAATTTTTCAGACGGGTGTTGGGCATACGCACGCAGATGGTCGACCACGAGTCTATATTATCAGGTAGAGGGATTCACACCTGTCTCGCTGCCCTGGTGAGAGAGACGTAGATGTTAAGAAACGCATTCGAGAGACAAGCTGGAGATGATTGCTGTAAAAAGACGTCCCCTATAAGACGACCCCTACCCAGCAACAAAGACCATGGTCCCTGGGTGGTCAAAGGCGGAAGTCAGGTCAGGTCAGGTCATCTCGTCAGGTAGAGAAGAAGAAAAAAAAAACTCGAAGAAAGACAAAAGAGAATCAACTTGAGTTATTTCCTACAGACTTAAAATTGGTTTCACTGTCCACACTTACGTACAGGTCGACGATACTTGACGTTGTTCAGCAGGAGGAGGAGACAATATTGATAAACTTGGTGTGTGTCTGTCTGTCTGTCTTTGTTTTCTCTCTCTCTGTCTGTCTTTATCTGTCTCTATTCCTATCTCTTTTTCTCTGTGTATCTCTGTCTCTCCCTCTCTTCCTTTCTTTGTCTGTCCCGCTGTCTGTCTTTCTCTTTCTTCTCTCTCATGCCCTTTCTTTCTCTTTCTCTCTGTGTCTGTCTCTCTTCCTCTGTGTGTGTGTGTGTGAGCTTTTTTAAGCTGTGTCAATTTTATGCACAAAGCTCTTTGACAGCCTGCGATCGACTACCTCCTCTCCTCCTCCTCCTTCTTCTTCTTCTTGCACCCCTATCTTCGCCTCTCCCCTCCGTCTTTCGCCACGCTTCCTTCCTCTCCTCTCCCTTCCCTCTCTCTTCTCCTCTCCTGATAAGTATCTGGATGGGGACACATGTGTAGAGATATTCTCTTCTATTTTATTTTTCTTGAAGACTTTTGTATGTCTCGTCAACCCACCCAGCGCTTCCCCAACCCACCCAGCACTTCCCCAACCCACCCAGCTCCTCCCCAACCCACCCAAATCTTACCCCAACCCACCAAGCTCTTCTCCAACCCACCCAGCCCTCCCCCAACCCACCCGACTAGCTACAAATAAGCCAGTGTTAAGCACCTGTTAGGCAATACATAATGTTTGCACTGGGGGTGAACACAACAACAAAGAAACAACTATCTTCCTGTTAGCGAGGCAACACAACACTCACGGTGCATGTAAACAAACAATCCTGGAATGTTGTGATTTTTTCGCGCCTTTTTTTCGTGCCAAATTTTTCCCGCTATTTTTTGTGCTTTTGTTTTGTTTATGCATGTTGTTTTTGAGTTTAATAGTTGGTCTCTATTCACTAGGAAGAATAAAAATGCTAGTTGGGGGGAGTAGTAGTTTATTGTGGGTGGTTGGGTGTTTTAGGGTGATTAGCTTGTTGGTATTTCTTAACATGTACGGGACGCGTTTGGGTTTATGCTATTTTCACTACAGGTTTATGATACAACGTGTTCGTAAATCTTGGTTTTGTTGACGTCATTCGTGTTGAGGAGTAACAGGTTGTCGAGTCTTTCCTTACCTACGTCACGTCTCTCTCTATATACAGCAGTTCGTTAGGTGGGGGAGGTCACATCTAATGAACACTCAGATATAACGGACTTTCATATCTCAATAATTCGTTAGATGGAGATTTCATATATAACAAACCTTCGATATAACGGACTTTAATCTGAATAATTCGTTAGATGGAGGTTTCATATATAACGAATCCTCGAGTATAACGGACTTTCCTCTCGATGTAGTCCGTTAAATAGAGGTTTCAGTACTGCATTTGGTAATTAACCTGTTGGGGGCTTCTTACCTGGGGAGTTCTTGGGTTTGAACGCCTTCTTGAACGCGGCGATGGCCTCGTCGTTGAGCGTTGAACAGTTCCATCGTCGGGTCCGGAACTGGAATTGACACTCGTCGATGGCCCAGATGGCACCCCTCTTGACGGAGTCCATGAAGGCCGGGTTGTCCTTACAGAAGCGGACCTGCTGCCTCACCAGAGACCCCTTGAAGGAGTCGCAGAGTTGGTTACTGGCCGGCGCCGTCACTGCCAAGGTGGTCACTCTTGATAACGCCCTGGCAAGATAGGGAGAAGAATCCGGGTGAGATACAACCCCTGAGGAACACCACATGAGTCCTACTTGAGTCATACTTATAATAATAAACTACAAGTAATGAAGACACGAGACATTCATACAATCAGTACAAAGTGAATAATGTTGACACTTGGTATTTTGTAGAATGTACTAAGTGGACACCAGGAGGACCCCACCCCTAACCCCCCGAGGCCTTACCAAATATTTACTGGCCAGACTTAAGTAAATTCAAATTAGTCGTTTGTAAGAATAATAAAACGTAAATGATGAAGACACTTTGAGATTTTTAAATTCATAAAATATACTTGTATTATGGAGGGAAGAGCTCAAGATAAACTTAGTCATTTGTGAAGTTAAGTTGACTGTAAATTATGCACACACACTCCAGCTCAGGTGAATATTTACTCCGAGTTAGACATAAATGACGTGCTTGTTGAAGATCTCAGGTAGGAGCAGGTAATGTATTAGAGGCTCAGGTGAATTATCCATATCTGAAAGTTTGTTTGGGAATAGGTGAGTTATATCATAGTATCTGTAACAATAAAAATGATGATAATAGTAATGATAATAGTAATGATGATGATGATGATGATAGAATGAGTAAAAATAATTGAAAACAAACTCTGATGAAACACACACACTCACTCACTCACTCACTCACACACACTCACTCACACACACACACACACACACACACACATACACACACACACACTCACTCACTCACTCACTCACTCACACTCATGTAAACAAACACTCAGACAAAAGGTGTACCCCAAGTGTCCTTCTCACTCAGACATGAACAACACTTGCCGACACATTCCCTCCTTTGGGCCACGATTCCCGAACATCCCTAAGGTAATTTTCTCTCGTCTGTATTGTCTAGTTAAGGTAGATTGTTAGTGAGACTCGACCCACTATCATTATGCTGTAGGTGAGGTTAGGTCGGGTTGGGTTGGGTTAGGTTAGGTTAGGTTAGGTTAGGTTAGGTTAGGTTAGGGTAGGTTAGGTTAGGTTAGGTTGGGTTGGGTTGGGTTGGGTTGGGTTGGGTTGGGTTGGGTTGGGTTGGGTTGGGTTAGGTTAAGTGACCCTGTTAGATCCCTTATGGGTAAAATTGAATGTAAGAATCACCGAGAATTGTAGTTTTGTTTTGTACCTTAACTGAACGTGATAGATGGGATGTTATGTTCCGTTCGCAAAACAATAATAATGATGTTAATATGAACGTTTAGTAAGCCAATAGAGAGGTAAACAAAACACTACAACACAACACAACACAAGAGGCATCAAGAGGAGCCAATACTCAGGTGGGTCAGGTAACAATAGTTCATTAATACAGGTAGGTGATGATGGCAAGATAAGGTGCACTACACAGGTGGATGGCTGACTGGCTGGCTGGCTGGTTGGCTGGCAGGTTGACTGGCTGGCTGGTTGACTGGCTGGCTAGGTCCTGCAATACGCAAGTCACTGACGCCTACTTGGTGGTAATTAACGCCGGCGTCCGTGTTATACCTGCCCTAGCAACACCTGTCCTTAATGAAGTGTTGAACAAGGTGTAACTACTGTACGTGGAATAATAGTCATTGTTGGTATTAATGAAGTTGTTAGATTGGGCTTGTTTAATGGTGTTTTACGTACGCGAACACACACGCAAACACACAATTTTTTCACAAACTTTAATTTTCCCACAGAACCCTTAATTTTCCCACGGTTCGATCATAAGTTCTCTTCATGGCGCACTTGATAATATTCCCACGCTCTACATGTTCTTCCCACAGTGGTAAGTGTTCTCTCTCTCTCTCTCTCTCTCTCTCTCTCTCTCTCTCTCTCTCATTCTCTCATCAGCCCTAACAATGGTCCAGATGGTACTGTCATCATCATCATCATCATCATCATTATTATTATCATCATTATTATCATCCACCACACACACACACACACACACACACACACACACACACATACACATACACACACACACACAGCCCCTACACACCCTCTCCCCTTCCCCCCCAAACATCACCTGTAGATTGTCACGAGTTGCGAGTCACAGGTGAGGTAATTAAGGGGAGTGTCGTCACCACCCTCACAATGGTCTCACACCCCCCTTTACAGGTAGACATCAGGGTCGTGACCTACCTGCCGTTCGTTCACGACTCTCATGTCAGTTAATGAAGCTGACCGGTCTAAAAAATAAATAAAAAAAAAAAAAGGGAAAAAAAAATCGCTCTCTATCTTTATCTCACCATTTCCCTACCCTCCCCCCTATCTCACCTCTAATCTCATGCCCTTCACTACCTCGTCTCTCATGCCCCTTCACTGCCTCGTCTCTCATGCCCTTCACTACCGTCTCTCATGCCCTTCGTCTCTCACGCCCTTCATTACTCACTACCTCGTCTCTCATGCTTCCCTCGTCTCCTTACCCTTCACTACCTCGTTTCTCATGCCCCTTCACTACCTCGTCTCTCATGCCCCTTCACTACCTCGTCTCTCATGCCCCTTCACCCTTCACTCCTCGTCTCTCCATGCCCCTGCCCCTTCACTACCTCGTCTCTCATGCCCCTTCACTACCTCGTCTCTCATGCCCCTTCACTACCTCGTCTCTCATGCCCCTTCACTACCTCGTCTCTCATGCCTTCACTACCCCCTACCCCTTCACTACCTCGTCCTCTACCTCGTCTCTGCCTCCTCGTCTCTTATGCCCTTCACTACCTCGTCTCTCATGCCCCATCACTACCTCGTCTCTTATGTCTCCTGCCCCTCTACCTCGTCTCTCATGCCCTTCACTACCTCGTCTCTCATGCCCTTCACTGCCTTCACTCTGTCTCTCAATGCCCCTCCACTATCTCGTCTCTCATGCCCCTCCACTATCTCGTCTCTCATGCCCCTTCACTACCTCGTCTCCCATGCCCCATCACTACCTCCTCTCCCATGCCCCATCACTACCTCCTCTCCCCATACCCCTTCCTCCTCCCTCCATGCCCCACCACTGACCACTCTTACACCCTCACACTCCTGTACAGAATTTAACAAAGACTAAGTTTAAAATTCTCTGTAACATACAATACCATAATATCCTGACCTCTGGGGGATTAATTATACACACCCTTTGTGACCTCTAACTCTGTAATCCTTTTTCTTCGCTACCGTTCGCAGGATGAGTATGGGGTGCACAATAAACTAGCCGTTGAAAGTGGGGAAGCAAAAAATTACCTTCTGGCAGTGAGTCTCCGCTGTTTCAATGTAGTATTCGAGCCATCACACACACACCGCTGTGTCACCCCGAGATTGGAACCGTCTCCCGCGGTACAATATGAGACAGTGCACAAGACGGTCACCTCAACTATCAGCTTAATTATCCATATATCAGAGCCAGCTGTCACCCCGCTACCAGTACACACACACACACAGAGGCCTAAGTCGTGGCTGGTTCGTGGTTGATTAGCGGTTGGTTCGTAGTATAGTTCTGTGGTCTGTTCGTGGTTGGTTCGTGTCTGGTCCAAGAGTAACAGCTATATCTTGGTCTATCACCAGCGTCATAGCTAACCTAACCTAACCCAGCCTAACCTAACCTAACCTAACCTAACCCAACCTAACCTAACCTAACCTAGCCTAACCTAACGTAACCCAGCCTAACCTAACGTAACCCAGCCTAACCTAACCTAACCCAGCCTAACCTAACCTAACCTAACCCAGCCACAACCTAGCATGGCCCAGCCCTGCCTAGCAGCCTAACCCCACAACCTAACATGAAAACCCAGCCTAACCCCAACGTAACCCAGCCTAGCCTAGCAGCCTAACCTAACCTAACCTAGCAGCAACCCAGCCTAACCTAGCATGCTTAGCCTAACCTAGCAACCCAGCTAACCTAACCTAGCAACATGGCCCAACCTAACCCTAACCTAACGTAACCCTAACCTAACCTAACCTAACCTAACCCTAACCTAACCTAAAAGACTAATATCTTGGACGTGTAATTTACACAGTCTAAAAGTGACCTAACCTGTTGTACCACTTTTCACTAGGGATAGTGCAGTCTTATATCTGTGTGTGTGTGTCTATCTGTCTGTGTGCCTGTCTATTTTTGTCTGTCTCTTCTGTTTTTCTGTGTCTGTCTACCTGTTTCTGTCTAGCCCTGTGTCTGTCTTTCATTCTGTGTATCTGTCTGTCCTTTTTCCTGTGTATATCTGTCTGTTTTTTCTGTCTCTCTGGTCGTCATGTTCTCTCCTCTCAACATTTCACATCCAACTCGTCATCTCCTTCAACACTCATCAACATTCAACAGACTCGTGAGGTGACGGGAGGAATGTTTACTCCTCTGTTGAATCTTCCCCAAACATTTTAACCACTGAGTTCTTTTACATTCGAGTGTTTAAATGTCAAAATACTGTGACTGAGCGAGTCTTACTAATGGGGTTGTGATGGAGCGAGTCATACTAATGGGGTTGTGACAGAGGGAATCATACTAAAGAGGTTATGAAAGCGCTAATCACACTATCGGGGTTATTAACAGGGTGGGCCAAAAAACTTACGTATATGTGTAAGGAAAAAAACAAAAAATCTTATCTCTTATAACTTACTACAGCTTGGTTCACCTGGCCAGTCTAGCTAATAATTTAAGGTACAGGTGTAAAGACAATAATAACCTGAATTATTATTAACCCGTTCCATTTCTCACTAATAATAGTAATAATAGTATTAAAACAAATTACTGTTCTTGTTATTCTTATTCCTCTTAGTAGTAGTAGTAGTAGTAGTTGTTGTTGTTGTAATAAAATGGCGGCGAAGGTGTGACCATTGGTGGAGACTGGAGGCCACGTAACATAAGAACATAAGGAGTCTGCAATAGGTCGGTTGGCCTGTGCATGGCAGCTCCTGTCGAGAGTTACTACCACTCTCTATCATCCATGAATCTATCTAGCCTCCTTTTGAAATTTTCCAGCGTTTGAGCGCTTACTACAAAGTTGCTAAGCTTGTTCCACTCGTCCACCACCCTATTTGTACCCCAGTTCCTTCCTATGTCCCTCCTAAACCTAAACTTATCCAACTTAAATCCGTTGCTCCGAGTCCTATCCTGCTCAGATATTATAAGAACTTTATCTATATCCCCTTTATTGATTCCTTTCACCCACTTAAATACTTCTATCATATCTCCCCGCACTCTTCGTCTTTCTAGGGAATGCAAGTTAAGTTTCTTTAACCTATCTTGATATGGAAGGAAGTAGTAGAAGAGGTATTATCATTACTGTTACTATTACTACTACTATTATCACCACCATTATCATCATTAGTAGTGAAGATGCAGCCTCCCTCCATCAAAGAGTTTATCAGCTCGTGGGTAAAGGGCGGCAGTAGTGTGGGTGTTGATTCCTGGAACGTGCAAGTTATAGATGCTGTTATCATCTTAACTTTGTGCAGAGGAGCGGTGTCTTCTGAGAGAGAGAGAGAGAGAGAGAGAGAGAGAGAGAGAGAGAGAGAGAGAGAGAGAGAGAGAGAGTCAAGGAAACAGAGAGAAAGAGAGAGAGAGAGGTAGATTAAAAATACACTCTTGTAAGGCAGCTGTTATGCCAGAAGTATACGAAACACTACACCTCCCTGACTCTACTAAAATATTATCTCCACGGCTCCTGGAAGTTACACAAATATCAACACTTTAAAGAGCAAGCAGCTGGGTATTGAGTTAAGTGGAGGGGGGTGAAAGGTTAAGTGATAAATGTTACTTACGACGTAATAATAATAATAATAACAGTAACAAATAATAATAACTGATAAATAAAAAAAAATCTCACGAATATATTTTACGTTCGTAGTCCTTGCACAGTGACGTCATAATGTAAACAAAAAAGGCTCTAGATAAAGGCTTCAACATATCGCTTTACCAACACGTTCCTAATCAACACTGAGGCATAAATCCGTGTGAATATACTCGTTAATTCTTCCTTCTCCTCCTCCCTCCGAATGACGCCACGAAGCTATAAAATACGATATTAATCTCCTAATAAGATGTTTTAACCTGAGAGATAAATCCGGTTCAGACTGCTTGTTTAATCCCGGGGTTAGTAGTTAGAGACGGATTAAATGATAGGCGTTTAGGTATCTGGGTGTGTTTACCAATCAGAGAAAGATGTTGGGTGTAAATTATGCTTGGTAATCTCCCCGCCCCCCCTCTCCTCCCTACTTATCTTTCATTTCCCCCCCTCCCCCAGCTACCTCCCCACCTCACCCTCATCATCATCTTCTCACTTTCGCCCAACAATCTCAATCCTGCTTCCTCTCCTTCCTTCTCCCCACCTCCCCAACACAGCCTCTTTTGTGAGTCATAAGTGGTTGGTAGTGGTGGGAGTTGAAGGGGTGGTGGTGCTTGTGGTGGTAGTAGTAGTAATAGTGTTTAAGAGTGGTGGTGGTGGTAGTGGTTAATTTGATGGTAGTAGTAGTGGTGATAGTAGTAGTGGTAAGGGGTGGTGGGGGGCAGGGTTATGTCTCTGTCACTAGGTAGTAATGAGGTGATGAAGGCTTGGTCTCCCCCTCGAGTACCTGCCCTCCTCCCCTGTGTGCTTACATACTGACACAATTGGACTCAGTTGATGGTTTGTTTATGATAATTATGTACACACTTATTATTATATTATTATATTACAATTTGTTTTATATATATACTCTCTCTCTCTCTCTCTCTCTCTCTACATTTTGCTCAAGACACATCATACCTCGCCACATACGACAAACCTAACCTAACCAAACCACTATTATCACTTCATCATTAACCACTACAGGATATAATTACCCCACTAGACCACACAAGCTATAGTATTACCTCACTAAACAGGTTGCCTAATAGATGACGCCTGCCTGTATTGCGTTACTAATGGCGCATAATATCAATTCGCGCATTTTGTTACGCTTTTCTACAAGTTTATGGGAGAGTCATTTCGGTGTGTGTGTGTGTGTGTGTGTGTGTGTGTGTGTGTGTGTGTGTGTGTGTGTGTGTGTGTGTGTGTGTGTGTGTGTGTGTGTGTGTGTGTGTGTGTGTCCTTTGTGTTTACGGATTCTTTGTGTGCGTATCATCTATGTGCGTATTCCACACTTGTAATGACCTCCACACCTGTAATGACCTCCACACCTGTAAAGACCTCCACACCTGTACTGACCTCCACACCTGTAATGACCTCCACACCTGTACTGACCTCCACACCTGTAATGATCTCCACACCTGTAAAGACTTCCACACCTGTACTGACCTCCACACCTGTATTGACCTCCACACCTGTAATGACCTCCACACCTGTGATGACCTCCTCACCTGTAATGATCTCCACACCTGTAATGACCTTCACACTTGTAATGACCTTCACACCTGTAATGACCTTCACACCTGTAATGACCTCCACACCTGTAATTCTCGTGTATATTTAGAGATCAGGTTAATATGACCCGGAACTAAGGCCTCTGTATAGGCAGGGATGCTACACCTGCCAGGCTTTATTAATTCCGGGCTATGTAAGCGAGACAGACAAACCCACCCACTTAGGCCTTCTCTCGCTCTGTGGTGTGTCCTTGTACGAATACAAGTGTGTCTTCTTCTTCTTCTTTCTCTTTTCTACTCTCTCTCTCTCTTCCTCCTCTTCTTCCTACTCCTCCTCTTCCTTCACCTCCACTCCACTCCCTTCACCTCCACTCCACTCCCTTCACCTCCACTCCACTCCCTTCACCTCCACTCCACTCCCTCCTTGCCATCCCATCCCCTTCCCTCCACTCTTTTTTCTTCACTCCTTCCTCCATTCCACTACCCCTCTTTTCGCCCACTCCACACCTTCCTCTCCGCCCACTCCACTCCATCCCCACTCCACCCTGCTACCCTTTCCTCTCTAATTATTTTTTATATCATCTCATCATTAATAATTAAAAATCTTTTATCATAATGTAAAAAAAAATCATCTTGAAAGAAAATTTTATTATAATTCTCATAAGAAAAAAAAATCGGTAAAAAATTTGGTGCTTGAGGAATTTATTTTATTTTATTTATTTATTTATATTTATTAATTTTTTTTAATTGTGAGTTTTGGTTTTATTCTTAAGGAGTCTAGAAGGTTGGTGGAGGTGTTGTTGTTTTCAGAGTGTTGTTATGTTTTGTTGTTGTTGTTGTTGTTGTTAAAGGAAGGTGGTCAAGTGGGTGGCCCCTTTACGAGTTAGGTGAGGGGCTCTATTACGGCAGGTGTTGTAGTTTGTCTGTCTGTCTGTCTGTCTCTTTTCTATCTTTCTTCATCTCTTTACCTTTATCTCGGTCTTTTTCTGTCTCTACATCTCTCTCTTTGTCATTTTCTCTTTTTCTATTTCTCTCTTTCCGTTTTTTTAATTCTCTTCTCTCCTCTTCGCGTTTTTACCCTTTAACATTTCAGTATCTTCTCTCCTTCTCTTCCCATATGTGTCACGTATCCAGGTATGTACTCTTTATGTATCTCAATTAAAGGTGTCACACTTCACCTGTGAGTATGACGCATGACTGTGACGCCAGGTGTGTGCACAGGTATACTCGCACCTGTTGTGGCTTTGTTGTATTGCGTAAGATTAGCGTTTTGACAAGCGTAAGATTAGCGTTTTGACAAGCGTAAGATTAGCGTTTTGACAAGCGTAAGATTAGCGTCGTGGCATGCGTAAGATTACCTACCGTTCTGATATGCTATAATTTTCCATCCTGCGTAAGTACAGTAAGTAAGTTTCCCTCTTCGTGTGGTATTTGTGAGTACAGGCGCAGGTGGCGTGGTAACTCTAGCCAGCCCAGTTATCCACGCCAGTCAACGCTCACAGCCGCGCCCTTCATTCAACGCTCATTTTTCTCGTGGCTTCATCGCCCCTTGTCAGCAGAAGGTCCTTGACGGAGGCGTTCCTTAGGCTGACTTTTGTCACCCCTGTTCTTTCTTTTTCTACCTTCTCCTCTCTTCTCCTTTTATCCTCTTCTCTCCTATCTTCTTCTCTTCTACACTCTCCTCCCCTTTCTTTCTCTCCTCTTCCCCTCTCTTTTTTTCTCCTACCTCTACCTCTCTCCCTCCCTCTCTTTTCCTCATCTACCATGCCTCCCGTCTCCCATCTTCCCCCCTGTATTCTATTCTTCTCTTCTTCCTTCTCTCTCTTCCTTTCTTCTCTCCTCTTCTCCCTTGTCCACTTCTAAGGGGAAGCTGAGTAGAGAGAGGAAGGGTTATCATATTATCTTGAAAGGGAAATAATTATGAATGGGTAATGGGAGCGGGTGATGATGGGAGGTAGTTGATGGGTGGGGGTGATGATGGGAGGTAGGTGATGGGTGGAGGTGATGATGGATAGGGATGATAAGGACTGATAAGATGATAATGGCTGGGAATTATGATTTTTTTCCAATTACCAACATAAATAAAACTGTAGTACCATCCTTCATCATTTGAATAGGTTAGGTTAAGTTAGTTAGGTCTTGGTGTTGGGGTTACTATCATCGTCCACTACCACACAGGACAGAGGTTCATACACAATAGAAATTAGTTTTTACAAGTCTTGAAATTGGTCGGACTTGTTATTGTCATTAAGTATGGGAATGAGTGTGGACAGGTGATTAAGATGGTGTTTATTTCTGTGGGACTGTGGGGGGGAGTTGTGTGGATGTTTGTGGGGGGTTGTATGTGTGGTCATGAGTGTGAGAGGGAGTGAGGGCGTGGAGTGGGCAGGAGAGTGAGGGCATGTGGGCGTGAAGTGCAAGGAGTGAGAGCGTGTGGACATTGAGTATGAGATTGTGAGAGCTTATCAGAGTAAGGGAATGCGAGGCGTGAAAGTGAGGACGTGAGTGTGAGGCGTGTGGGCGTGAGTTTGGGTGTGAGCAGCGGCAGTACTCGGGAGGCAACACAGATGGGGTTATTACGCTGTCTGATGAATGATGAATGAACGAGAGAGTCGAGGAGACATGAATGGTCCTAGCACCCAGCACCCAGCGTGACTATACAACACGTGTGTGGGCACTGACACAACTTCCTGTCAGTGCCACTAACACTCAGGTCGTCTGTGAGTTGGTCTGAGGTCATCAACGTCATCAATCACATCACTCATCTGGTCTGGGGTCATCTATGAGTCAGTGGGCTGGGGTCATCGGTATCGTCAATCAGCTGGTGTAGAGTCATCAACGTCATCAATCTGCTAGTGTAGAGTCATCAACAGTATCAATCAGCTGGTCTGGGATCATCAATGAGTCAGTGGTCTGGAGTCATCGGCATCATTAATCAGCTGGTGTAGAGTCATCAACATCATCAATCAGCTGGTTTGGGGTAATCAATGAGTCAGTGGTATGGGGTCATCAGTATCATCAATCGCCTGGTCTGAATCATCAACATCATGAGTCAGCTGGTCACTCTGCATTGGGATAACATAATCATCAATACGATGTTTGTGTTTACAGATTATAGTAGGTTAGGTTAGGCTTGATTGGGTTAGGGTAAATCAGGTCAGTTTAGCTTAGATTAGGTTATGGTAGGGTAAGTTAGGTCAGGTTAGGTGAGGTTGGGTTGGGTCGGAGTTGGTTAGGTTAGATTATGATAAATTAGGTCAAGTTAGCAGGGTGGGTTAATCTTCAAGTGATGTTTTCCTCTCTCGCCACCGACAGATGTGCTGCAGGTAAGGTCATACATACATACATCAGCACTGCGGGATTGTCATCAGGTGGCTGGTAATCCTGGTAGAGATTTATGACTCAACAATTAACGTGATTAATGAACGTGGAGGGACCCAGCGACTACCCTGCAGGAGTCCCACATTCACATACGTCTTTAAGATGAATTATTCCTCGTAAGTGAAGATATAAGAATGTATTAATAGATCAACTTAAGGTAAAAAAAAGAACATTAATTATAATCCGCCTGTACTAGATACGTTAACTTAGCCACAGTCAGGAAACGAATATTAACATAGATTCGTTCATCTTGTGTTAAATGAAGGAACGTGTCTTTTTGCAAGGTCTTTTTTTTTGTCCTTATTAATTTGATACGTTCACTGGCAAGTCTCACCATAATATTGACGCCATTTGGGGATGTGTTTTCTTCTTGCGTCTTAAGAGTTAATCAACTAGGTACATTTTTTTTTTTTTTACATCTTTATTGACGATAAATGATTCATCTTACGACCATCTCCGCCTTTGGTCTCCTGCAGAGGGACACAGCCAAGACGATTCAAGACACGTGATTTGCTTGCCATCGTGTCTGTCTGTCTGTCTGTGAGGGATGGTGGCTGGGATTGACTCTTCTGTATCTTGGGTAGTCAGTTAGTATTTGTTGTGGTGTCAGGTAATTAGTGTTTGTGATTAGGTAGTTAGTTGTTCGCCAGTTTGTTGTAGGTGAATAGTTAGTTGAGTGGGTGGAGGAGGTGGCACAGGGTGGAGGATGAGTGGACGATGGGTGGTGGAGGTAGCACAGGGCATCAGTTTGTTTACATCGAGGGTTCATCACGCTCCAGTGGTAATGAGCAGACGTGATGCTTCCACTGATAAACTTACGGCCCCTCTCCTCTTCTTTCCCCTTCTTCCTCCTCCTCTCTTCCTCCTCTCTTCCTCCTTCTCCTCCCTCCTTCTCCTTCCCTCTTCCTGCTCGTCCTCCTCTTTCCTCTCTTCCTCCTTCTCCTCCTCTCTTCCTTATTCTCCCCTCTTCCTGCTCGTCCTCCTCTTTCCTCTCTTCCTCCTTCTCCTCCTCTCTTCCTTATTCTCCCCTCTTCCTGCTCGTCCTCCTCTTTCCTCTCTTCTCCTCCCTCTTCCTCTCCTTCTCCTCCCCCTCTTCCTGCTCGTCCTCTTCCTCTCTTCCTCTTCCTCCTTCTCCTCTCTTCCTCCTTCTCCTCTCTTCCTCCTTCTCCTCCCCTCTTCCTGCTCGTCCTCCTCTTTCCTCTCTTCCTCTTCCTCCTCTCTTCCTCCTTCTCTCTTCCTTCTTCTCCTCCCTCTTCCTCTCCCCCTCTTTTCCTCCTTCTCCTCCCCTCTTCCTCCTTCTCCTCCCCTCTTCCTGCTCGTCCTCCTCTTTACTCCTCCCCACTTCCTCTTCTTACCTCCTCCCCACTTCCTCTTCTTACCTCCTCCTTCTCCTTCTCTTCCTCCCTCCATTCTTACCCCTTCCTCCTCCTGATCCCTTCGTCCCCTCTTCCTCCGCCTTCCTATATTGCACTTCTCCTTCCTCCCCTTTCTTCTTCTTCTCCTTCTTTCCCTCTTCTTACTCCCTTTCCTCCTCCTCTGTCCTCTCTTCTTGCTCCTCCCCTTCTTCACTGTACATCCTCTCCCTCTCCTCCCACCTCCCTCTCCTGTTTCTCCATTCCCCCCCTAAATAATCCCTACAGGGTCGTAACGCGGGGGAATAACTGTGGTTGTGACACATTTTTTCCCCTACCAGTTAGTAGGTGTCAACTGTGTCATTACTGGGGAGTTAAGTGGCACTGACCGTCTCCCAAGTGTCACCACCCCTGGCACACTGTGTAGAGAGGGGGTAGGTAGGTGGGGGAGAGGGGTGAGGAGGAGGGGTCGGGTAGAGGGTAGAAGGAGTAATTGCCACCTGGCCTCACCTGGCCCCCACCTGGCACCACATGGTCCCACCTTACACCTCCACCTAGCGTCAGATGGCCACACTCACACATCACCATCAGAGCTCCTCGTCTCCCCCCAACCCTCGTGATCTTTACCCTCATGGCCCTCAAATTGGTCGTTAGTGTCTGGGTGATGGTTAGTTGCTCCTCTGTGTGTTTACAATTGTCAGGATGGGATGGGGATGGTGGATGGGTTTGTTAAGTCACTCATAAAAAAGTCTTCCTGTTGCCTCTTCTCCTGAACCACGAACCCCCGAGAGATTCAGACTCGTGAACCCGAAGCAGTTGACCGATGCATTGTTCGGTTCATAATTGCTTCGGATTCATGAGTCTGAATATTGGGGTTAGGTGAGGTTAGGTTAAATAAGGTTAGGTTAGGTTAGGTTAGATTAAGTTAATTGAGGGTAGGTTAGGTTAGGGTAGGTTAGGTTAAATAAGGTTAGGTTAGATTAAGTTAAGTGAGGGTAGGTTAGGTTAGGGTAGGTTAGGTTAAATAAGGTTAGGTTAGATTAAGTGAAGTGAGGGTAGGTTAGGTTAAATAAGGTTAGGTTAGGTTAGGGTGGGTGATGAGTGTTTATTGATATAGTCTTAAATAAATTTCCCGCCAGACTTGCATTGATATTAGAGGCAGAGTTGAACTTCATCTGCACCTGGTAGTGTGTGGTCAACCTTGTAGTGTATTTTGGCTATCCTTCCCTCACCTTCCCTCCCATTCTTCCCACACCTTCCCTACCATTCTTCCCTCACTTTCCCTCACCTTATCCCCCTTTCCTTAGTGATTTCTTCTTCTCCCAAACTCCTCCTCCTCCTCCTTCTTCCTCTTCTCTTTTTACCCAAGGTTCTAATTCCTCTCCATCAACTTCCTTATCTTTTTCTCTCCTCTCCTCCATTCCCGTCCCTCTGTTTTATCTCTCCTCCCTCTTCCTTTTCTCTCCCCACCCCGTCCTTCGCTTCGTCTAACC
The DNA here is from genome assembly GCF_018991925.1 of Homarus americanus. Taxonomy (NCBI): domain Eukaryota; kingdom Metazoa; phylum Arthropoda; class Malacostraca; order Decapoda; family Nephropidae; genus Homarus; species Homarus americanus. The sequence continues at coordinate 604,257 of NW_024753650.1, read as the reverse complement.
TTCCCCCTCCTCTCCTTTTCCTTATCTCCTCTTTCCTTCTTTTCTCTCTCTCTCTCTTCCCTCCTGCCTCTCTCCTCCCCTCTCCCCTCTCTCCCCCTCCCCCAGCATCAATAGGAGCGGTCCATTCTCCCGTGTCGTGCCGGTCTTCGCCCCTCTATAGAATCCAGTACCTTTGTGTGGTGTTCGGCCGGGCGTTTATGTTTGGGTAATAAGTGTTATAAAGATATCAGAATCCTTATACGGTTGTCAATCCTATACAAAGGAGGTGTTGATCCTAATATTACAGGGTTCTACAGTAGGATACCCCGATGCTATTTTGTTTTTCTGATGCAGGATTCCTCGATAAGGTTATTTAATACTCTGTGAGGGGATATTAGAATGATTATATGTGTGTGTTGATCTGATTATAGATGTGATGATGCTGTGTTGTTGATGCGATTTTGTTTTTTGTTTTATTTGCCTTATAACCTTTTGGAGTCAGTTTATTCTTTTTTTGGATCTTGTAATTTGAATCGCTTCCCAAATCTTAAAAGAATATATATATATGATGGATTTTCCTCAAATTTTTTATAAGTTTTCTTTGTTTCCTCAAGTTTTTAGGGAAAACTTTCTGTGTGTTTCTCACTTGACAAAAATATAAACCATCTTGCTCAGATCTTCAGCTGCGGGTGTTGACTATTCACTTTGTTTACACACGCAGATAGTGACGACTTTTCTGCCTGTTTGTTTGTTTGTTTGTTTGATTACTACAGACGGATTACGCTCTTGTTTTATTTGGCCTCGCACTGGTGATGGTGGCGTTCATGTATGTATATTAGTTTGTCTGTCTCGTTACCCTGTTGATAATGGTGGTGGTGGTGATTGACGCCACTGGCCTTGATAGATATCAAAACAACTATGGCGCGTATCGTAACAACAGCGACAGTGTGGGGCATTCATCTACGTCTGGCGTTCCTCTCCGCTTAGTTATAACTCGCTTACGGGAGCAACGAACGCCCAAGCGAACATCAGTGGGCATCTATGGGTATAACGCCAAGCTATCGTTCGCCAGCCTCCAATGACGAATTGGGCTGAGTTAATGCCGAGTTGGTCGTACGTCCGACAGCGCCTACGACAAGAATTATTTGGATAAAAAACTTCCTCAGAGGGAATAAAACATTGTCAGTTTGTTAGTTAGGAGGTGACCATAAGACTGACCTTCTTGAATATCAACTTATATATTTTAAGATAATGTCAGTCAGTCAGCCAGCCAGCCAGCCAGTCAGTCATAAAAGTCGTGTTGCTGAGCTGACACACACAGCCAAAACATATGGGAGGGAAGTGAGAGAAGGGAGGTGAGGTAACGTATAAGTTCAGGTTATGTTAAGAAAGTTCACCAGGTATGATAGAAAGTTGCATCCTTCCTCCTCTCTCCTCCTCTTCTTCCCCTTTTCCCTTCCTTCCCTCCCTCTTCCCCTTCGTCTCTTCTCCTCCCTTTCCTTCTCCCCTCTTCCTCCTTCCCTTCCTCATCCTCCTTCCCCCTGGCCCTCCTCCTTCTCTTATCCCTTCCCCTTCCTCCTTTCTCCTCCTTCCTCCCTCTTCCTTCTCTTATCCCTTCCTCCTTTCTCCTCCTTCCTCCCTCTTCCTCTCCTCCTCCCTCTTCCTCTCCTCCCCCCCTACCACCCAGTTGACGGAACACTCGGGCGAAACAACACGGGCTCAGCATCACGCCTTGTTGCATCTCTCACTCACACCCGACCCAACACAGTGCTATCCCACATCCCCCTTTCCTTCCCCCATCTTATTGTAAACAGATTTCCACCCTTATTGTCTCCCTCTTCTGCTACTACGCACAGCCGGAGCCCCAAGATAGTGCTATCCCTCGGTGTTCGCTCATACGGCTCATAAACTCGTACAAACAAGGGAGGAATTTATGTCTTATTAGTAAATAGCTCTGTGTTCACCCTCGGGGCAAGAAGGTTTTATGCTTGGAGGGGTTTTTAAAGCGTATAATCTCAGGTATATTATAGGGAATTTGAATCTTAATGTTTAACGTAAGCAGCAGCCAGATGCATAGTTTCTCGGGGCAATACTGTGTTATATAATACCAGCATTTAAGGGTTATATTCTCTAGTGTAATGAAGGGATTATCCGCCTTACGTGTACCCGAACCTTCCCTGATCATTCATATTCGCAGGGAATTTCAGTAGTAGTTTAAGAATTCTTTTTACTTAAGATCTTACACTAATAATTATTGTAAAAGTTGTGTGAATTTAGTCATTTTTGTCGTAATAAGAAGTGATGGTAGATAAATAAATTACTGTGAGTTGTGAAGCTTTTAATGACGTAATTACAACTTTTATTGGTCGTTAAGTGAAGATTATTTTCCTGGATTGTTTAAGGGCGGCGGGTCAGTCTCCATGACAACCAACACCTCTGACAACATTGGCGGGTCAGACGGGGTATGTTGCAGCACTACCACGAACGACACGACTACATTATTTAAAATTTTCTAGATAATACTAACGAAACTTAACCTTATTGAATATAATTATTATTTTTGTTTATTTTGAATAGTTCAGTGTCGTCTTGCAGTGTAATTATTATAAATTTATAAATCGTGTTTGTGGTTCTGTGTAACAGACAATTTTACCATCACGCACGGTCAGTCAGTCAAGTCTGCCCCATGACGTCATCAGACAACAATGAACGTCTCGGGGTCAACAAACACTCTGTGAGCCTGAAGGTGTTTAGGTCTTCCTGACGGAGGGGTAATGTAGGTGTCTACTCATTACACTAACGCCTGTATAAATAAATGCGTGGCGTTCTGGCTCGTCTCCTCAACCGCCGCGTGAAGCAACGTGATATACACTAATGAGCGACGCCTCAATCTCCCCTCCCGCCATTATCCTTTGTCTGTGACGTCATGGAGGAACATCTTTCAAAAGTCTCGCTCCATTGGTCAACAGTACAGGAACATCTTTCAGAAGTCTCGTGCCATTGGTCAACAGTACAAGGAGCATCTTTCAGAAGTCTCGTGCCATTGGTCAACAGTACAGGAACATCTTTCAAAAGTCTCGCTCCATTGGTCAACAGTACAAGGAGCATCTTTCAGAAGTCTCGTGCCATTGGTCAACAGTACAGGAACATCTTTCAGAAGTCTCGTGCCATTGGTCAACAGTACAGGAACATCTTTCAGAAGTCTCGTGCCATTGGTCAACAGTACAGAAGAACATCTTTCAAAAGTCTCGTGCCATTGGTCAACAGTACAGGAACATCTTTCAGATGTCTCGTGCCATTGGTCAACAGTACAGAAGAACATCTTTCAAAAGTCTCGTGCCATTGGTCAACAGTACAGAAGAACATCTTTCAAAAGTCTCGTGCCATTGGTCAACTGTATGATTCGATCTTCACATTCTCGCTCAAGCAAAGCAAAAAAAAAATAATAATACTAAAAATAAAAATAATTGTCTATCCTAAAATGGTGGATAATATAAATAATAAACGCGGTAATAAGATCGACAATTGATAGGAATATTGGACAGAGAGAAGATTGGGGGGATGTTGTCGGCGGCATGAAGAGAGAGAGATAATGGCGAGTGAACGATTGGTAAATAGTGTATTAGTTCAGTGGTGGAGGAGAGAGAGAGAGAGAGAAGGAACTACTACAAGATCGATGAACCCCAAGTACAGGTAGTTTATTTATTTTTTTGGAGGGGGGAACTGTAGAGCATAAACCAGACGGATATCTTGCAGTCTTGTTGTGGGGAGGGGAGAGAGTGGAACAAGCATGGCGCCAGCAGTACACACACACACACACACTTTGTTAACAGCCAGCGAGAGGAGGTAAAGAGCAGATTGTGACCAGGAAAGAAGAAAGTGTTTGTTTACATTTGTGTTTCTGGTGAGTGTGTTGTAACGGGAAGAGTCTGGCAGATGTGAAAGAAATCAAGAGGAATTAGAACACCTGGAGAATTTGTTTTTTTTTTGCCTGTTCCCCTTCCCTTCCTTTTGTCCTCCAAGTTTATATCACCTGATGATTAAACACCCTTACGTTACCTGGAGGATGCTTGGTTAGGTTAGGTTAGGTTAGGTTAGATTAGATTAGATTAATTTAGATTAGATTGAGCCAGAATACAATAAATTAAATTACTTTAGGATTAGCGTAGTTAATCTGATAGGTGAGAACGAGGTGCGGTGGGGCTAATGTGCAGGTAATCAGAACAATCAGTGTAAAACATCCCCGTGGACCAATCAGAAAAGAGAGAGAGACTGTATCGATGGGAGCTATCACCGGGTAGAGTTTGTCATAAGGTGAGGGAGTGCTTCAGTCTGGTAATGGAATCACTGCTTTGTTTTATGACGGTCTTAGGGTTTGAAAAGAGGTGGGGGTGGTGTTGGTGAAGGGGGTGTTGGTGGGGGGGTGGTGTGGTGCTGGAGGGTGTTGGTGGAGGTGTGCTGGGGAAGGGGTGGAGGAAGGGGTGGTGCTGGGGAAGGGTGGAGGTGTGCAGTGGAGGTGGTGCTGGTGAAGGGGTGGTGCTGGGAGGGTGGTGCTGGGAAGGGGTGGAAGGGTGTTGGGAAGGGGTGGTGCTGGGGAAGGGGTGGTGCTGGGAAGGGGTGGTGGTGCTGGGGAGGGTGTTGGTGAAGTGTGTTGGGGGGAGGTTGTCTTGCTGTAGAGGGAGGGGTGGGGGCATCATGAGGAAGTGTGTTGGGGGTGTAGCTGGGGTGTGATGGGGTGTAGCCGTAGGGGGTGTAGGCGGTGGGATGTACACAAGGCGCCATAAACAAGACGACAACACTAACAATGGAGGGAGGGAGGTGACCTGGCCGGGCTCTATCCACTCATCCACCTCACCTTCAGGTACTCTATCCACTCATCATCTCACCTCACCTTCAGGTACTCATCCACCCACCTCACCTTCAGGTACTCTATCCACTCATCCACCTCACCTTCAGGTACTCATCCACTCATCCACCTCACCTCTTCAGTACTCTATCCACTCATCCACCTCATCTTCAAGTACTCTATCCACTCATCCACCTCACCATTCAGGTACTCTATCCACTCATCCACCTCATCTTCTACTCTATCCACCATCACCTCCATCCACTCATCCACCCCACCTTCCAGGTACTCTATCCACTCATCCACCTCACCTTCAGGTATCATCCTCATCTCACCACCTCACCTTCAGGTGCCATCCACTCATCCACCTCACCTTCAGGTACTCTATCCACTCATCCAGTATCCACTCATCCACCTCACCTTCAGTACTCTATCCACTCATCCACCTCACCTTCAGGTACTCTATCCACTCATCCTCACTTCTCTATCCTCATCCACCTCACCTTCAAGTACTCTATCCACTCATCCACACCTTCAGGTACTCTATCCACTCATCCACCTCATCTTCAGGTACTCTATCCACTCATCCACCTCACCTTCAGGTACTCTATCCAATCTTCAAGGACTCAAAAAAATAAACTTGTGTTTTAAGACTCTGACCAGGTAGGTGTTCCGGTGGTGCTGTGGTGGAGGTGGTGGTGGTGGGTGTGGTGGGTGGGTGGTGGTGGTGGTGGTGTGTGGTGGTGGTGGTGGTGTGGTGGTGTGGAGTGGTGGTGGTGTAGGTAGTGGTGGTGGTGGTGGTGTGGTGTGTGGTGGTGGTGGTGGTGTGGTGGTGTGGTGGTGGTGGTGGTGGTGGTGGTGGTGTGGTGGTGTGTGGTGGTGGGTGGGTGGTGTAGAGACAGGTTACGTGAAGGAAAATTTTAAAAGCCAATTAGAAGCGAGACAATTATGTTCCTTTATCGTGAAGGTTTGGGCAGTCAGGGTTTTGTTTATGGCACTCAGAGCTTGACTAACTGGGGCCACTCATAGAGCTTGATCAACTGGCCACTCCTGAGACCTTAACTAACTGGCCACTCAGGGACCTTAACTTACCTGGCCACTCAGAGACCTTAACTAACTGGCCACTCAGAGACCTTAACTAACTGGTCACTGTTACGTGTGTCCCTCAATGACCACCCACTACACTGTCTGTCTGTCTGTTAAAGAAGGTATCTACTGGCTCTAGCTTATCAAGAACCTCCCAACCTCTCCCCTCCCCTTCCCTTGCCCCATCATCTTCCCTCCCACCCCTCCCCTCTTTTTCCCCCTCCGTCCCCCATCCTGACACTTCCCCTCCCTCACCTCCACACTCCCCACACCTCTCTCTCCCCTCCCAGCCCCTCACCCCTCCCAGCGCCCCCTCCCACCCCTCCCAGCCCCTCACCCCCTCACCCCACCCTCACCCCCCAGCCCCTCACCCCTCCCCAGCCCCTCACCCTCCCAGCCCCCCTCACCCTCCCCACCCCCCAGCCCCTCACCCCTCCAGCCCTCTCCCACCCTCCCAGCCCCTCCCAGCCCCCTCCCAGCCCTCACCCTCCCCCCTCAGCCCCTCACCCCTCCCAGCCTCACCCCTCCCAGCCCCTCACCATTGGCTCAGAATTATGACCCAATAAACAAGATGGCCGCAGTTGTTCAAAATCAATTCCCAAGTCAAGGTCAGCCTCCAACACTGTGGTAATGTGTAGTTTTATCTTATTATTATAGATAATTGTCAGCCGTCAGCCGTCAGCCCAGCTCCTCGTACTTAACACTACGTCAGGTTATGGTCTTTATTCGGCTTTTGTGAAGAGAACGAGTCCGGTAACTTTTAGTCTTGGAGCAGATGTGATGCTATTAAGTGTGTGTGTGTGTGTGTGTGTGTGTGTGTGTGTGTGTGTGTGTGTGTGTGTGTGTGTGTGTGTGTGTGTGTGTGTGTGTGTGTGTGTGTGTGTGTGTGTGTGTGTGTATCAGTATGTATGTATATCAGTATCTATGTATGTATGTATGTGCTTGCATGTATGTATATCAGTATGTACAGTATATATATGTATGTATATGTATGTGCGTGCGTGCTTGCATGTATGTATAGCAGTATGTAAGCATGTATTCCCCTGCATGTTTGTTGTGTGTAACTGCTTGCATGTATACGTTTATCTATGTATATGTGTGTATTTATGCGCGCGAGCCAGTTAAACCGGTTTAATATAAAGAGAAAAACAAAAACAATAATTTAATTTACGATAATCTGATCAGGTGGTCTTTTACCTGGCCTGATTCTACCTTACGAGCGATAAATCACCTTTGAAGTTTTAATTAAGAATAAACCTAAAACAGACTTTCTTAAACCTAATAGATTTTCTTAAACCCAATAGATTCTCTCAAACGTAAAACAGATTCTCTTAAACCTAAAACAGACTTTCTTAAACCTAATAGATTTTCTTAAACCCAATAGATTCTCTCAAACGTTAAACAGATTCTCTTAAACCTAAAACAGACTTTCTAACAGGTATTGGTGCTAAAGTAAACATTGAGGTAGAGTCTCAGCGTGATATGGCAGCCATCTTGGTTGTTATACCTAGCTTTGTTACCTGTGATGTCACCTGTTGAGAAATTGTTGTGGGTTCTCATTAGTATACGAGGGGGAGGTCCAGGTGAGAATGGTGCTAATTAACAAGATTATAACAAGATACAGTAACAGAATCTAAGAACAATATTATTATTTCTTTATAAAAAAATACCCATTTTGACTTGTGAAGACCAGTACCTATGTTGACTAACTTAACCTAATCTAACGTAACTTATTATGTTTATCGAGTTATTACCTATTACTGTGTTGAGGCAGATTTGGCGTTGTATATACTTGGCGTTGAATATAACACAAACAGATGGCGTTGAATACACTCGTTCAAACTCGGTGTTGGCTATAATTTCCATCACTTCATAACCCGACTATCTGGCTCTCACGTGTAAAAATTATATCGCCAGGTAAAGACGTTCAATTACCTGCCGGCTGCCTCGCCCTCACCTGCAGCAGCTCCCGGGCAAGAGTGGCGTAAACACGTATAATCTGCATCTCCTGAAGACTTACGGGTGCTATTTTTTGTAGCCTCAACTACCAATTAGAATATACCCTCGCCGAAGAGCTGTATTGTGATTGGTTCTTGGTTTGTGTTTTATGCGAATGGCTACTTTCAAATACTACCAATTAGAATACTCCCTTTGCCTGAGAGCTCTATTTTGATTGGCTCGTGGCTGTTTTTTTTTCTCCTACATGATTGGTTACTTCCAAGCACCACCAATTAGAATGTACCCTCGACGGAGAGGTGTATTTCGATTGGTTGGTGGTTTGTGTTTATCCGAATGGCTGCTCTCCAATACCACCAATTAGAATAACCCCTGGGCTGAAAAACTCGGGTTTTGATTGGCTCTTGGCTTTGTTTACATGGACGACGGTGTCAATTTGTGCAGAAGTTTTTTAAGGCGAATGTCTCAATGATTGTTGTCTTGTTTATTTATGTCTCGTTGTCATGGGAACCAGCAGATCAGACAGGTGACCGCAGACAGACGGGTAACCGCAGACAGACAGACAGGTAACCGCAGATCATCAGAGCAGAACTGACCTCAGGGAAGATCTTGGAGTTGATTGGGAGTGAGAGACCGGAGTGTGACTTATCCTTGTACTGTACCCAACGGACACAGTGAAGTAACCCCGAGTACAGTGTTAGTGTACTCAAGGGGGTGAAATATTGTACTCAAGGGGATAAGATATCGTACTCAAGGGGTTAAGATATCGTACTCAAGGGATTAAGATATCGTACTCAAGGGATTAAGATATCGTACTCAAGGGATTAAGATATCGTACTCAAGGGGTTAGGATATCGTACTCAAGGGGTTAGGATATAGTACTAGGTTAAGATATCGTACTCAAGGGATTAAGATATTGTACTCAAGGGGTTAGGATATAGTACTCAAGAGGTTAAGATATCGTACTCAAGGGGTTAGGATATCGTACTCAAGAGGTTAGGATATCGTACTCAAGGGATTAAGATATCGTACTCAAGGGATTAAGATATCGTACTCAAGGGATTAAGATATCGTACTCAAGGGATTAAGATATCGTACTCAAGGGGTTAGGATATAGTACTCAAGAGGTTAAGATATCGTACTCAAGGGGTTAGGATATCGTACTCAAGAGGTTAGGATATCGTACTCAAGGGATTAAGATATTGTACTCAAGGGATTAAGATATCGTACTCAAGGGATTAAGATATCGTACTCAAGGGGTTAGGATATAGTACTCAAGAGGTTAAGATATCGTACTCAAAGAGCTAAGACATCTTAACTCAAGTGGCTTTGACGTTTTAATCACACAAGCACTCCATTACCATCAGGGAGAGAGAGAGTTGACCTACACACACACACACACCACACACACACACACACACACACACACACACACACACACACACACACACCTCAGCCTTCATAGGGTAAGGACGTTGTAGTCGGCGCTGCCCGCTAACGCGGCCGTGGTCTCTTGATCATGGAGACAGCTGCCAGCCCAGTCTGTCGGGCCCTCCCCTCCCCCATCTCCTCCTTCCCATCTGGATTTATCAACATCCTCACACCAACAGTACAGTGCAAAGATTGACGATCAACTCACAAGTGATATACAAAAGTGACAATTTCAACTCGAAGGAAAAGCACAAAAATACAGCAATACTGATTGTGGCTGGATCTGACCTAACATGACCTGACCTCACGGCTTCACCTGACCTAACCTGAAGGATGGAGCACACCTGCATTGCCCCAAGCTACTGTCCTGGCCACGTGGCCACACACCTGCCCAACCGCATCCAGTCCATACGAGCACGAACTGATTGCTACAAGAACAGCCCAGTCCCAACCATTGTAAAAGTTTTCAACACCTAATTATTATATATCATATTTGTATTACTTATGTTACTTGTACATCATTTGTAAATCAAGAGAACCATTCCCCGATTATGCAATTGTATATTTTCAGCCTTCCGGCTGTCATGCTCTTTCAATAAACCGTTAATTATTATTATTATTATTATTACACACACACTCACACACACACTCACACACACACATACACACACACACACACACACACACACACACACACACACACACACTCACACTACACACACACACACCACACACACTTCACACACACACACACACCACACACACACACACACACACACACACACACACACACACACACACACACACACACACGCACACACACACACACACACACACACACACGCACGCACGCACGCACACACACACACACACACACACACACACACTTACACACACACACACACACACACACACACACACACACACACACACACACACACACACACGGTTTTAAAGATAGTTTTTATATATTTTTTGTATGAATAAAAAAAAAAGAATTAAAATCTGTGGCTGATAAAATAATGGTATTTATCATCTTAATATAAAGTTATTTCCGTGTTGGTGTCTTTTGTGTGGAGGTAAGGAAGAAGAGGTTATAAGGTGATAATTATTGTGTTTTAGTCTCGTTCTGACGCCATCGAGTGTGACTTGGAGATAGATCTTGATGGTAAAGACTCGGTGTTGTGTGTGAGACAAAAGAGCATCGTTCTTACTTGAGAGTAGAGAGGAAAGGTGGAGGCGCGTCAAGGAAGAGGTAGAACAACGTTGGATTGGTTGAGTGGACCACGGCGTGAAGCAGGAGTCAGCGTTACCATTGATGTGTGTATGTAAGAGGCGACAACAAAACAGCTGCTACAACAACAACAACAGCAGGACCAGCAGCAGCAGCATCCAGACGCGGGTGTGTAAGAGCAGCAACAAAGCCACGCCTCGACACCATCTCTACTTTGACGCTTCCGGCAGCCCCGTCACAATGGCCGACTTAAAAGGCTCACCCAAGGGGAAATTTGTCGATAAAAAGCCCCCAGGGATAAAAGGTTTGTTTCCTTCTAGTTCCGCCGACCAGGTTGTGTTTTGTACTGATTATTTGACGGAGGCGACGGCGTGCGTATAGGGGCGTCCAAGGAGTGGGCCTCTCTCTCTTCTTTCTCTCCTTTCCTCGGTTCTATCTCCCCCTGGGTAAAGGGACAGAGAAGGAGGGTTGTGGGTGGGCTAGTGGGTGGCTGTGGTGGGGGTAGGTGGGTGGTGGTGGGGTGGTTGTGGTAGTGGTGGGGTTAGATGGGAGTAGGTAGATGGTGGGGTTGTTGTGATAGTGTTGGGGGTGGATGGTGGTAGTGGTGGGGGTGGTTGTGGCAGTGGTGGGAGTGGTTGGTGGTGGGGGTGGTTGGTGGTAGTGGTGGGGGTAGCTGGGGGTGATAGTAATAGTAGTTGGGGTAGGTGGGGGGAGGGGTAGGTGGTGGGCGGAAGCGTGGCGGTGCATCATGATCATCGGTGACTGACAGGCGGCAGAAAGACGTCACTACCGGCGCCAGATGCCTTTGTTCCGCCCTGCTCCACGCTGACAGCTTTCCCGACACCACCACCACCGCCGCCTCCCACCACAGTATCCATCCCAAGATTTTTTCCTCCTCCCCTTCCCTCTACTCTTTCCTTCTTCCCTTTCTCCTCCTTTTCTTCCTTTGTCCTCCTTCTCCACCTTCCAGTCTCTCTCTCCTCATTCTTTTTCCACCTCCTTTTCTTCCTTTGCCCCCTCTCTTCCCACCCCCTCCTTTTTCTTCCCTTCCACTCTCCTCCTCGTCTTCTTCCTCCTCCTCCTTCCTCCACCTGGGAAACGCCTATCAAACAGCACCACCACCAGTCAACACCACCACCAGTCTCCACCACCACCAGTCTCCACCACCACCAGTCAACACCACCACCAGTCTCCACCACCACCAGTCTCCACCACCACCAGTCTCCACCACCACCAGTCCTTCCACCACCACCAGTCAACACCACCCACCAGTCAACACCCACCAGCTCCCCACCACCACCAGTCTCCACCACCACCAGTCTCCACCACCACCAGTCTCCACCACCAGTCAATACCACCACCAGTCAACACCACTACCAGTCTCCCACCACCACCAGTCTCCACTCACCACCAGTCTCCACCAATTACCCGTCTCCACCACCACCAGTCAACACCACCACCAGCCCCCACCTCCACACCACCACCAGTCAACACCACCACCAGTCAACAACACTAATTACCCACCAGTCAACACCACCACACCACCAGTCAACACCACCACCACTATCACCACCACCACCAGTCTCACCACCACCAGCCCTCCACCACCACCAGTCTCCACCTCACCACCAGTCACCACCACCACCAGTCAACACCACCACCAGTCAACACCACCTTACCCACCAGTCACACCTCACCACCACCAGTCTCCACCACCACCAGTCTCCACCACCACCAGTCAACACCACCACCACCAGTCTCCCCACCACCACCAGTCTCCACCACCACCAGTCAACACCACCAATTAGTCTCCACCACCACCAGTCAACACCTCACCACCAGTCAACACCACCACCAGTCAACACCACCACCACCAGTCAACACCACTAATTAATTAGTCAACACCACTACCACTAGTCTCCACTCCACCACCAGTCTCCTCGTGTTAACTTTCTCTCTCTGCTCTTTCTTGTGTACGGAGCTGTGAGCAAAGATATGGCTGAGGAGGTGTATGGAGGTGTTATCTGGAGGAAGGAGGGAGGGAAGGAAGGGAAAGGAAGGAAGGAAGGAAGGAAGGGTAGGAGGAATTGAATGAAATGCGGAAGTAAAAAAAAAGAATTAGGTTTTAGGTTAGTGGTGGTTGTTGTTGTTTTCCATTTCTTAATCTGGAAGAGTTGTGGTGTTGTGTTGGACCTACCGTACTCGGCTACCACCACCACTAGTACTACCACCGTCACTACTACCACCATCACTACTACTACCACCGTCACTACTACTACCACCACCACCACTACTACCACCACCACCACTACTACCACCACCACCACTATCACCACCCCTACCACCACCACCCCTACTATCACCACCCCTACTATCACCACCCCTACCACCACCACCCCTACCACCACCCCTACCACCACCACTCACCTCTTGTATTCAGGTGCGCGGTGATGACCCTTAGTTCATTACCTGGTGTTGGCTCGAGATGTCTTGACCTTTGACCTCTGATGATGCTGTTGGGGGTGGGTGTGTGAGGGGGGGGGGTTTAGGTAGGTATGTATAGGTACCTCATTTGTGTCATTATTGAGGTTAATTATGATCATTACGAAACATAATTATTAATATTGAAGGAGTTAATTTGTATTTATTGGTGTTATTTATAAAAGGTCGGGTTAGGTGTGGTGGTGGTGGTGGTGGTGGTGGTTTTGGTGTTGTCAGTGGGGATGATTTTGGTGTCAATGTTGTTAATACTTGTGCCAACACCAACATTTTTATCTACACCAACAGTTATCACCAACACTAATACGGTACATATCACCAACACAATATCATTACCAACATAACACCAACATTACCAGCACTGCCGATACCACCATCACCAACACAACACCATAGCCGTCACTAACACTATCACGATCACTAAGAAACTCTCCTTCTCCCTCCCTCTGTCTACCTACATCATTGACAGAAACAAGCCATCCTACTCTCCCTGTCCCTCGGTGTATGTGAAGAGTGAGTAGTTCCTGTCTCATTCTGTCTGGCAACCGTCTAAACTCCCGTCTAACCTGTTTGTTTTCATGAATACCGAGTCAACTTCTGCTTTAGTTCCCCCTTGATTTGGTAACCCTATATGTTGTTACGTTAGAGGGGGGATACTAAGGTATTTTTCACATCTTCTTCCTGTGGGGGCCGGGGTGTTTTGGTGAGGTCTGGTCTTTGGTCTCTTTAACAGATGGCGGCTGAGTTTATTATTGTGTGTCTTTTAAGTCCACAGGTTAGGTTAGGTTGGGTGTTGGGAGTCAGGTTGTCATTCTGTCCCCGTGTTTTCATGGATATATTACCTAATTTTTTTTCTTCCTATTTTGATTTAGTTTTGTCTTGCCATTCTTAATCCGTCCGTTCTTCTCTCCTTAATCCATCCCTCACTCTTTAATCTTTCCTTTTCTAATCTCTCTCTCTCTCTCTCTCTCTCTCTCTCTCTCTCGTCAAAGGACTGCCCTCTCGTCAGCTGCTCTGTTACCCATTGAACGGATGAAGACGGTAGTGTATGGGGGGGTATTCATGGGGGGAGGTTAGTGGGGGAGGAAGGGGCGGTGTGTGGTATCTCATGGGGGACGTAAGTATGGGGGAGAAGAAGTGGGGGGAGAGTGGTGCATTCATGGGGCGACGTGTGTATGGGGGGGGAGGTTAGTGGGGGGAGAGTGGTGCATTCATGGGGCGACGTGTGCATGGGGGAGGTTAGTGGGGGAGGGGAGAGTGAGGCGGTCGCTCCGGTGTCTTCGTTTGAATTTGATCAGAGAGAGAGAGAGAGAGAGAGAGAGAGACACCATGGTCAGTGCAAAAACGTGTAAGAAAGTGCATTTATGAGGACGACTGGTAGAATGGAGGAATGAGGGAGGAAGGAATGAGGAACAACAACAGCACAACGACGACGACAACAACAACGACTTCAACAATAATAATAATATGTGTGTGTGTGCGTGCGTGTGTGCGTGCGTGTGTGCGTGTGTGTGTGTCAATCCTACATACAGGTAATTGAATCGGGTATAGAATGAAGGTTGAAATTGGTTCGTATTGTGTGTTGACTGCTGGCTGGCTAAGAAATGACAGGAAGGATGATGGTAATTGGATGCATGGATGACAGTTAAGTTGTTAGGAAGCTGGCGGCTGTGGTAATAGACTGTGGAGACTGACAGTTTAAATAACTGACTGTGTGGAAGACTGACAGCTTATATAACTGACTGTGGAAACTGACAGCTTAAATAACTGACTGTGTGAAAACTGACAGCTTAAATAACTGACTGTGAAAACTGACAGCTTAAATAACTGACTGTGTGAAAACTGACAGCTTAAATAACTGAGTGTGTGGAAACTGACTGCTTAAATAATTGAGTGTGAAGAAATTGACAGCTTAGATAACTGACTGTGTAGAGGATTAACAGCTTAAATAACTGACTGTGGAAGACTGACAGCTTAGATAACTGACTGTGTGGAAACTGACTGCTTAAATAATTGAGTGTGAAGAAACTGACAGCTTAGATAACTGACTGTGTGGAAGACTGACAGCTAATACAACTGACTGTGGAGGGTAACAATATAACTGGATACTGACTGGTTTCATGAATGGACGGTGAGAGAGTGGTGAGCTGAGTGAGTAACTGTATACTGTACATTAAACTGGTCTATTGAAAGTGGTTGAGACTGTTACTGGTACGATGGTTAGACTGTGACAAGTGTAGTGGTGATTAGGATGGTGTGGTGATTAAACAGGTGTAGTTGGTGGTTAGGAAGGTGTGGTAATTAGACAGGTGTGGTGATTAGACAGGTGTGAGGATCCTCTTCTTTCTCTCACCTCTCCTTAGCTACCTTCTCTTCCTCCTACACCTCCTACACCTCCTCCTCCTCCTCCTCCTCCTCCTCCTCCTCCTCCTCCTCCTCCCTCCCTCCTCCTCCCTCCTCCTTCACCTCCTCCCCAGCCATTCCCACCCTCCCCCTCCTCCCCAGCCATTCCCACCTCCTTCCTCCCCTCCTCCCCAGCCATTCCCACCTACTTCCCCCACCATTCCTACCTGCAGGCCAGAGAAGCATATTAGGTGAGGACTGATAAGCCATAAACCCAGAGCTTGATGGGGGCAGAGAGAGGAGCTGCCTGCCTGGGAATGAGCAATGGGGAATAATGAGGCGGTGTGAGGAATACTGGATGTACGACTCATTGCCTCTCTCTTCTACCTCCTCCTGCCTCTACCTTGTCGAAGTTATCCTCCTGCTCCTCCTCCTCCTCCTCCTCCTCTTCCTCTTCCTCCTTCTACTCCTCCTCCTCCTGCCTTCTCATTTCCCTCCTCCTCTCCTACGTCCTCTTTCTGTCTCATGCCTCCTCCTCCTCCTCCTGCCGCACCTTCCTCTTCTTTCCAGCTCGAAAACCTTTATATGAACCCTCCTCTGTTGTTCCTGATGATGTTACTACTACTACTACTTTTTTTTTTAACGTGGCCTCCAGCCTCCCCCAATACTACTGCTACTACTACTGCTGCTATGCTGGTTCTACTCTCTGTGGTGTTCTTGCTGCTTATGCTGTTCTGAGCCCTACTGTTTCTGCTTCTGCTATACTACTACTACTACTGCTTCTTATCCAGCTCTTGTTGTGGTACCTCCTGCTGATTCTAATCCTTTACACCTGTTGCTCTACCTGCTGATTCTGTTCCTTTACACCTGTTGCTTTACCTCCTGCTGTCTCTACACCTGCTGCTGCTACTACACCTGTTGCGATGCCTGTTAATTCTCGTCCTTTACACCTGCCGGACCTGATAACCCTCCCAGGTACGTCCTTTGTATCCTCGGGGTTAGATGATGACCTGACAGAAGCGGTGATTATAGATGAAGCCAAGTGTTAGGTGCGCCCGCTGACCAGACACCGAAGAGAGTGGGTTCGCTTTGTTTAGGCTCGAAACTTCATAACCTGTTTCGAAGGTTTGGATTCATTGCTTCGATCTAGTTACCTCATGGATTAATTAATAGATTACAGGGACTAGTTTGGTGATTCGCTTTGTTTAGGTTCGAAACTTCATGACCTGTTTCGAAGGTTTGGATTCATTGCTTCGAATCGGTTGTGCCTTGGAGTAAGACATCACCGTGACTGACTCCCTGAATCGATTTATCGTCTGGGTTCGAAGCTTCGTACCCTGTTTCAAAGATTCGGATCCACTGCTTCGAACTGGTTACGTCACAGATCTGAGTTTACAAAATGGCCGCAATTTATTCTTGATACTGTACAAGTAATAGACGTTAGGGTGACTAATTATGATGACTTTGTCTTACGTGGCGATGACTGTGTAAGGCGTAGCTGTTGTCCAGTGTGTATAATAGGGTTTAATGGTGTATAATGGGGTTTGGTGGTGTATAGTGGTATATAATGGTGTATAATGGTGTTTAGTGGTCAATAATGATGTATAATAGTGTATAAAAGTATATTCAGGTGTATAAAAGTGTATAATTGTGTATTGAGGTGTATGAAAATGTATGGTAATATATAAACGTTTATACTGGTATGTAAAGGTGTATACAAGTGTATGAAGGTGTATGAGCATTAAGACTGTCAGTAGCTCAGACAGTGAAGTATCTCGCCCGGTTTTTCTGCTTCTTGATCATCTCGTTGTTGTTGTTGTCGTTGTTGCTGTTCTTGTTGTTGTAATTGATGCTGGTTATAATTATCTTCTTCGGGTTCCTCTATTGTATAATTGGTGGAGTGTGTTGGGTGTGTTGGGGTGTGGGTGTGTGTTGGAGTGTGGGTGTGTGTTGGAAGTGTGTGTGTATTTTAGTGGTTGTGTATATATATATATATATATATATATATATATATATATATATATATATATATATATATATATATATATATATATATATATATATATATATATATATATGTGTGTGTGTGTGTGTGTTTATGTGGTTGGAAAAGTATATGAGTATGTGTATTAATAATGATGTAGGTAGGTATATATTTATGTATGTACATGTACAGTATGTATGTATGTATGTATGTATGTAGCGCGGCAGTGGCCGGTGATCTAGCCAAGACCTGTCAAAACGTATTAATAAATAAAAGCGTCGAGAGAGACCCCGGAGGAGTACCTTGTCTGGGAAGGTAATATTTCATCTTATTTATGAATACAGTGTCAGACGACCCACCTGACGAAGGAGCTGCTGGGGAAGGAGGAGTGGGAGAGGAGGGTGGTGATAATTATCTGGGAAAATGATGATGATAAAATTGTTGACGATAATAATTGTAATAATAATAATAATAATAGTAATAATAATAGTAATAATAATAATAATAATAATAATAATAATAATAATAATAATAATAATAATAATAACAACAACAACAATAACAATACCAATAACAACAACAATAACTACAACAATAACTACAACAATAACAACAACAATAACAACAATAACAATCCAGATCATTCAATTACCCAAATCCACGACCTTGGATATATAATTTTTTTTAGAGAAGGATTTTCGGGATTAGGATGAAATCTGTTAATCTCCAATCGATTTTATGCCGATTTTCTGAAGGATACAGTGAACACAAAGATTGGTGAACACAAAGATCGGTGAACACAAAGATCGGTGAACATTATACATTATTAACTGCCCCGTTATTGTGAACAGTGGAGGCCGTGTTTAGCGATTCACTGTCATCTGTGTTTGTTTGTGGAGTGCTTGTGGGGAGGGGGGGGTATGTAGGGAAGGGGGAGGTGTGGGGGAGTGTGTGTAGGTGTGGGGGGAGAGGTGTGTGTGTGTGTGTGGGGGAGTGTGTGTGTGTATGTGTGTGTGTATGTGTGTGTGTGTGTGTAGGGGAGGGGTAAGTGTGTATATGTATGCGGAGAGAGAGAGAGAGAGAGAGCACATGAACCACCTTGTAAGGAGCCGCCAAAATTACAACTTGTCACACCGTCTGTAAACACGACGTAATTCCCAGCATCTCTCGCCTCTACCAGAGAGAGAGAGAGAGAGAGAGAGATGATGTCACACACACACACACACACACACACACACATATGTTGATGGTCGTGATGGATGTTGTCTTGAAGAACGACGAGGTGTGTAAACATCAAGGGACGTTCCTAACCACGTCACTCAGGGTGTTAACATGATAGGACGCTTATAACCACGGTAGTTAGGGTGTTAACATGAGAGGACACCGCTTATAACCACGTCAATGAAGGTGTCCGTATAAAAGGACATTCATTCAGTGTCCCATCAATAATAACTCATGCCTGATACCTGTTCTTGGTGTGTCCTAATTTAACCGATGTCCTTATTTAACCGATGTCCTTTCACCCTACTCCCTGAGATGTCCCTTTCAACGATGTCCATTGGTAGTGTTCCATTTAATATGTCCTTTTCAGTGATGTCCCCCCACCACTTCCCTCTCTCAATTAGTCCTCAGAAAATGTCCCAACTCAGGTGTCCAGTCGTGGTTTGTTGTTGATAATGCCCGTCTATGTCCCCTTACCCTCACACACACACACACACACACACACACACACACACACACACACACACACATGCTATGGCGATCGACGACTTTTGTGCTAACGACTTACCATGTGAGGCAAGACGGCTGAGGCGAGTAATGTGAGGCGAGTAATGTGAGGCAAGTACTGAGGCGATTCTTGTAAAGCGAGATGGATGAGGCGAGACGGATGAGGCGAGT
>NW_024753650.1:527500-580000 GCF_018991925.1 Homarus americanus | reverse complement strand
CCATATTTGGGGTCCACCTCATTAGTAGATCCAGCACAGTTTTCACCTTCCCTATATGCATAATTCTTACTGGTGAGGGAGGCGGTGGACGGCATATCAAAGTGTCCAGTTATGTACAGTCGCTTGCACTTACACCTGGTACAGTGGTTGGCGTGTTTTGTGAGATGTGGCACCTCTGTGGAATGTTTATCTAGGATCCTTATATCTGGTTACTATTGCGAGGGATCTTTAGGGTCATTCTGGGATTTTTTTTTTATATGTAAATAAACACAGTGCTGCCACGTCTGTCACAAAATGATGGTGTGTGTGTTAACCCATTGAGTATGATGATTTAACCCTAGAATACAGTAATTTAACCACTTATGTGCGATGATTTAACCTCTTGAGCATAATGACTTGAGGGATTATGTCATCGTGGTGGTGGTGATGATGATGATGGTATTGATAATGATAACAGGGATGATGATGGTGATGATGATGACGAAGACGATGACGACAACGATGATGATGGTGAAGTCATTATCTCATAGTGTTTACAACAACTAGCGACGGGTTAATAGGAGCGCTGTCACTATCTCTTTTTTTGTGGGTAGATGTATTAAATATAAGTACATTATTTACCTGTTGGCAACCCCCCGCTGTACCTGTGGCTCGCTATTATTTGTCTCGTGGTGTGTGTAATCACGGTCTGGTGACAGCCAACCAGGTGAACTCTAGCTGTTGGAAGGTGAGCAACGTACGAGTGGGTGGTGGAGGGTGAGGTGAAGGGTGAGGGTGGAGGATGAGATTAGTGGGTGAGGGTGGAAGATGAGGTTCAAGGGTGAGGGTGAAGGATGAGGGTGAAGGGTGAGGGGGGAGGATGAGGTTGAAGGATGAGGTTGAAAGGTGAAAATGGAAGCTTCTCTACCTTAGTTTAATCTCCTAATGGGCACTTAGTTAATGTATCTAATTAAGGCAAAAGTCTTGGGATAATTTAACGCCATTTCTGTTTTTAAGTCAACTAGTTAGATGCATTGTTGTGGGTTAGGTTAGGTTAAAGTTACGAGGATTATTTTATCGTAAGATTTCTTTGATAATCTTGAACAATTTAATAAGAGCCTGAGTCAATTTAAGCAGACAGGATATTAGGACGTGAGTGTGTGTGTGTGTGTGTGTTAATTATGATTTGGGGCAGTGGGATTATTATTATTATTATTATTACCTAAAAATTCACACGGTGGGAAAAATTATATAAATCAGTTGTACCCGTCAGCTGCAGCCACTGATTGGTCCGCCTCGGTTCACATCCACCAGGACCGACCCCCCTGCTCTCTCGCTTATCCCTCCTACCCCGAGAATCGACAACGAGGTTTATTTATCTTATTACAACTTCATAAAACACTTAATGGCCTAATAATTGTTCCTGGGAGCTGAGAGGCGAGTACAAATAAGTTTTTAGGTCGTCGCTGGAGGAGGAAAAGTGTGGTAAAGGCATCGCTATGTTGTTGTTGTCTGTGATGGGAAGGAACGAACGTGGAGTGTTGGAACTTCCCGCCAAAACTTAAGTGTAGACAATACGGTGTTTTAGTATTTTGGTGCGATATTATTATTATTTTTTTTTAGTTTATTGTTAAGATTATTGTATTATCTAATATTTTCTTGGTACTTTTGAGGAATATAATTACATATTCAGTTCTATTACGGTTTTATTCATGTTTTCCGAAGCCTCTGGTGATACTTATTAATTCTCACAGCTCTCCTGAACCCTATGGAAGCTAAGTGAAGTTATAATGAAAAAAAAATAAACACTTTACTCAGGAAAAACAAACCTTCCATCAGTTAGATCAGGAAAGAAAAACATCGGAGATAACTCATAAAGACGACTAAGAATTGTATCCCTCACGCTAAATAAAGGAGAAAATTTCCATCAGTTATATCAGGAAAGGCTGTTGTCATTGATCTATGTAAACACAGCCAAATATAATAATGTTTTGGTTGTCTTAAGAGTCGTCACTGCTGAGTCTTAACTACTGAGGGTAAATGATAAAAGGAAGTTGGTGTTTTGTGAATAGAAGATGACAGGAAGGAGATAATTGGCAGCCATTATCTTTAACTGTTTAAAGAAAAATGTAATTGTTGATTTTTTTATATATAAATTGAAGGACAGAATAGACAGATTGACAGACAGACAGGGAGATGTAGAGTATTATACAGTAGCCTTTGTTTGTGTGGCTCTGTTGTCTGACGTCACACTATGGGTTTGTTAAGGGATGTGTTGATAGATAGATAGATAGATAGTCAAGGTTGTTAAGCAGAGACGTAGATATTGGTAAGAGAGAGAGAGAGAGAGAGAGAGAGAGAGAGAGAGAGAGAGAGAGAGAGAGAGACCCCCCCACCTCGATACGGACAGACACACAGACAAACACAGAGAGGGAAAATAGTTTGCTAGATACACCGACATCTAGACAGCCAAACAGAATCTCGCGAGAAAATAAATAAAATAAACCCCTCTCCCCCCCACTGTACCACCTGCTGGGGGCGACGACGGAGGCCTACCACGGTAATAACCCGCCATAGACACACTACGACAGACAAACAGACGCATAGACAGAAAAATAAACACTCATCGACAGGCCAACTAAACACTACAGTATCACAAAAAACACTCTCCCACCAGCCACCACCTGCCGTAGGCGATGACGGAGACCTGTAGAAGGTATCTCAAAAGGGTCGACAGACAGACTAACAGACACAGCTTTAACCCACTTAAATACCACATTCTCGCGGAAGAAAAAAAATATTGGGTTCTTCGGCAGCCACCACCTGCTGGAGTAGACGACGGAGGCCTACCACAGTAATGGCCTCCAACACTGGCTAGATATATGATACGTCACTACTGTGTGGGGGATTACCTGAGTGTGACGATAATGGTGGTGAGGCGGCACTAACACCACCACTATCACCATCATCATCCTCACCACTATCACCACCACCACCACCACCACCAATCTCCACCATCACCATTACCACCAGCACCACCACTCTCCACCATCACCACCACCACCACCACCATCCTCTTCACCACCACTACCACCACCCTCCACTCTCCATCACCACCACCACCAATCTCCACCATCACCATTACCACCACCACCACTCTCTCCACCTCCCCACCACCACCACCACCTCCACCATCACCACCACCACTCTCCACCATCACCACTCCCACCACCATCCTCTCTCTCCACCACCACTGCCACCACCCTCTCCACCACGCCCACCACCACCACTCTCCACCTCACCACCACCACTACCACCACCACCACTCTCCACCTCCCCACCACCATCCTCTCCACCACCACCCTCTCCACCACGCTCCACCACCACCTCCCCCACCACCACCACCAGGCAAAGTCTGTACTAATGGCAGTGTCATACCAAGGTTCAGTCTCTTGTGTGGATTGTGTGTGGTTCGCTGGCTTCTGTATGTGTGTGTATGTGCGCGTCAATACGTACATGTACACACACACACACACACACATTGGATCCGACCAAGTAAATAAGACTCACTTTTTTTCAACCATTAATATATAACAACTCAAGCTAATCCTCCAGTCAAGTAGGACCTCGAGTCTCCACATCAAACGCTTTTTTTTGTCTCTCATTATCTCCAAAATCTCTCCACCAATAAAGACAAAAACGCAACGAGAGATATTTTAAGAACACTTTCCCTTTTCTTCGTATAAAAAAAATCAAGTCATTATCGGGTAATCTATTTTAATTTTGCCTCTGATATTCTAGGAAGGTTATTGTGTGATGATGTTAGTGAAGGTGCTGTGTGTGTGTAAGTGATGGTACACACACGCACACACACACACACACACGCACACACACACACACACACACACACACGCACACTCAACGTGATATTAATAGTAGTTGATTTCTTGGAAGGAGTGATAAGGGTAGGACGAAAATTTGCTAATTGATCTCTATCTCTCTATCTAGCTTTCTTTGTCCCTTTCTCTTTTCTCTCAATCTTTTTCCCTCTCCTTTTGAGTTGTTTTCCTCTCTCTCTCTCTCGACCACCACCACCACCTCAGGCCCCGTCGCATCATTCCTGGCTCGCTGTTAACGCCAACAGGAGGCAGTAACAGTAATCCCACTACCGTTTGTTCAACAGAAGACCAGCCGTTGAAGATCAGACCACTATCTCCCTTCATAGTACAGGCATGTATGTATGTATGTATGTATGTATGTATGTATATGAGAGATCTAGAATGGATAATATAATCTTAAAAGGGGTAAAATTTATCCATCTTGCGACCCGGAGATAAGAATACGACAGGTGTAATAGAGGCAGCTTGTAGTGTTGACACCTGAGGCCACTAATTACGGGTTGGGTCAAGGTGCGGACAATTTTGTGAGTCCCTGGCAAGAAATACCTGAGTGTTGATTTTTATTATTATTATTATTATTATTATTATTATTATTATTATTATTATTATTATTAATGATAGACGATGATATTGATTTTTGTAATGTGAAGAGGAAGAGAGGGAGAGGAAGAAGGGGGGGAGGAGTGAAGGAAGAAGATTAAGGATGAGAAGAAGAGAGAGGAGGAAAAACAAAGAGGGGTGAAGAAGAAGAGGTGAAGGAAGAAGAAGAAGAAGAATGGAGGGTAACGAGGAATAGAGAAATGAAACAAAAAAATACACTTAAGGAAGAAGGAAAAAGAAAGATAATAATAAAGGAGCTATTAAGAAAAGTAGCGTCAGAAGGAAATGGAATGAAATAGGTGTGAAGGAAAGACCTGATAATGGGGGCGTGGAGAGGCTGGTGAGAGACATGATAGAGGTAAAGGTGAGAGGAAATGTGGAGGAGGAGGAGGAGGGGGAGAGAGAGAGAGAGGTGTGAAGAAGAGGGAAGGAAGTCGTTTGAAGAAGAGGAGGAGAGTGTGAAGGAGGAGGAAGAGGAGACGTTTGATGATGGAGGGAGAGGTGGAGGGAAAGAAAGGGAAAAATGTGAAGGAGGAAGAGGAGAGTGTAAAGAATATGAAAAAGAAAGAGGAAGAGGAGGGGAAGGATGGGGGTGTAGGGAGAGAGAGGGGAGGGCAGGGAAGTGAAGGAGAGGGAGGGAGGGATTAGAGGGAGGGAGGGAGGAAGTGAAGGGGAGAGGGAGGGAGGGAGGGCAGGGAAGTGAAGGAGAGGCAGGGAGGGACGGAGGGAGGGAGGGAAGTGAAGGAGAGGAAGGGAGGGAAGTGAAGGAGAGGGGAGGAGGAAGTGAAGGAGGAGGGGGAGGGAGGAAGTGGAAGGAGAGGGAGGGACGGAGGAGGGAAGTGAAGGAGAGGGAGGGAGGGGAGGGAGGGAAGGAAGGAGAGGAGGGATGGAGGAAGTGAAGGAGGGAGGAGGGAGGGACGTGAAGGGAAGTGGAGGGAAGGAGGAGTGGGAGGGAGGAGACGGAGGAAGTGAAGGAGAGGGAGGGAGGGAGGGAAGAAGGAGAGGGAGGACGGAGGGAGGGAAGTGAAGGAGGGACGGAGGGAAGTGAAGGAGAGGGAGGGAGGGAGGGAGGGAAGTGAAGGAGAGGGAGGGAGGGAGGGAGGGAGAGGTGTGAGAGGCATTAAGACACAGGTATGCGGTGACAGGTGCCTCCACACACTTACACCTGATGGCGTCACTCATTACCTGTCCTGTCCCGGCACTCCACGCCCACGGTCCTCTACGCCCACAGAGGTTACACACGCCCACGGAGCCTTCACACGCCCACGGAGCCTTCACACGCCCACACCCCCGCCCGCCCACGACCCCCTCTCCACAACCAATGGTTTTATAATTAATAGATTATCTCCATAATTTCGTTATAAGAGAGATGTTCGTTATATGAAGACCACCTAAGATCTCCTTCCGTTCGTTATATCCAACTGTTCACTATATGCGAGTGGATAGGGAAGCCGAGTGGAAAGAGAAGCCAAATGGATAGACAGGTGGATATGGAAGCTCAGTGGGATGTAAGTGGATAGGGAAGCCGAGTGGATAGACAGGTGGATAGGGAAGCCGAGTGGATAGAGAAGCCAAATGGATAGACAAGTGGAAACGGAAGCCGAGTGGATAGTACGTGGGTAGGTAAGCTGAGTGGATAGACAGGTGGGTAGGGAAGCCGAGTGGATAGTAGGTGGATAGAGAAATCGAGTGGATAGACAGGTGGATAGGGGAGGGGGATAGACAAGTGGATGGGGAAGCCGATAAAATAGACAGGCGGATAGAGAAGCCAAGTCGATAGAGAAACCGAAAGGATGAAAATTGGATAGAGAAGCCGAGTGGATAGTAGGTGGATAGGGAAGCCGAGTGGATAGTAGGTGGATAGAGAAGCCGAGTGGATAGTCAGGTGGATAGGGAAGCCGAGTGGATAGTAGGTGGAAAGAGAAGCCGAGTGGATAGTCAGGTGGATAGGGAAGCCGAGTGGATAGTACGTGGATAAAGAAGCCGAGGAAGCCGAGTGGATAGTAGGTGGATAGGCTGGGGTCATGTAAACAGCGGAGAGACTCGACGGGAGATTAATTTTAAATTCATGTAGTAGTCGGCACCCCGCAGCCTGGCCCGTGTCTTACCCACCATATCCAGCTATCCACACACCTGCTGCTATACCGTTATCCACACACCTGCTGCTGTACCGTTATCCACACACCTGCTGCTATCCGTTATCCACACACCTGCTGTTTGCCACCCGCTGTTATTCCGTTATCTACACACCTGCTGCTATCCCTGATCCACACACCTGCTGCCATCCCTTCATCCATACACCTGCTGCTGTCCGTTATCCACACACCTGCTGCTATCCACCTAAGATGAACTATCCACACATCATCTATTGTTTACATACACCATCAGCTGCTTTTGTTTACAAGTCCACCACGTGTTCCCTCATCAGCTGTTTTTTGTTTACATGTCTAACGACGAAGACCGAGGGACGTGAAGGCTGCGTATTGCGTAGTTCCGTTTTGTTACGTTATTAAGATGACGTATTGTTGAGAGAGAGAGAGAGAGAGAGAGAGAGAGAGCCTACTAACTCAGATCCTTGACAAACAGACAGACAGATGGGCAGAAACAAGTAGACGAAAGATAGACACAAACAGAAACAAGCAAACGAGGGAGACAGAAACAAGCAAACGAAAGACAGACAGAGAGACAGAAACAAGTAGACGAAAGACAGAAAGACAGACAGACAGATAAACAGCTCGGCAGGTAAGAGACGATATCTACCCACCCAGACTGCTTCTCCCCAGGTGGTGATACACTGAGTTAATAAATATAATATTAATGTAGTGTGTTTACATCTCTCACCTGTTACTGGCCTGACCTTTGTGGCCAGGGTGGTGGAGGTGGCCAGGATGGTGGAGGTGGCCAGGATGGTGGAGGTGGCCAGGGTGGTGGAGGTGGCCAGGTGGTGGAGGTGGCCAGGATGGTGGAGGTGGCCAGGATGGAGGTGGCCAGGGTGGTGGCCAGGTGGAGGTGGCCAGGGTGGTGGAGGTGGCCAGGTGGTGGGTGGCCAGGATGGTGGAGGTGGCCAGGGTGGTGGAGGTGGCCAGGGTGGTGGGAGGTGGCCAGGGTGGTGGAGGTGGCAGGGTGGTGGAGGTGGCCAGGATGGTGGAGGTGGCCAGGATGGTGGTGGAGGTGTAGCCAGGGATGGTGGAGGTGGCCAGGGTGGTGGAGGTGGCCAGGGTGGTGGAAGTAGCCAGGGTGATGGAGGTGGCCAGGATGGTGGAGGTGGCCAGGGTGGTGTGTGGTGGCCAGGGTGGTGGAGGTGGCTAGTGGTGTAATAATGTTATAATAATACTAACAATAATAAGCATCACCCAAATAGATGCTCACGTTGCCCGCTAACCGTTCTCATGGCAGCAAAAAAACGAAATAGTGATTCTGTTACTGCAAATTAGTTTAGTCACCCCTGTAAATTGTCTCATGTCCCTGTTTTCTTTACCATCCGAGACTAAATTAGTGTAGTAACCGATAAAAACTGTCTCATGTTCCCGTTTTCTTTACCATCCGAGACTAAATTAGTGTAGTAACCGATAAAACCTGTCTCATGTTCCCGTTTTCTTTACCATCCGAGAGAAACTGTGTGTGTGTTATTGTACAAACAGTTACCATGGCAAAACAAAGTCAATTTTAGCACGAGTTGACTGGGCAGTTTATCATGAAGATCTTGTCGTAATGTTAATCCACACTAGCCATGTTTGGTGTATGTCTGATAACCTGTTTGGGACACACACACACACACACACACACACACACACAAAATACCTACATACATACGTACATACATACTTGCATACATACAGACAAATGCGGAACACATACACCCCACACACATAGACACATAGCAAAAGTCAAATTAATTCACACACACACACACACACACACACACTACCCCGCCTACTAACTGTTCTGAACGGAGTATTAATAAACAAAGAAATGAAGACGAAGAAGAAGAAAAAATCACAGAGAAATAGTTGACATTATAAGAGACCCTACAGGTGTGAAGACGATCTGGTGGTAATCACATACATGACTCACTACAAACACCTGTGTCACCCCTTCCTTCACATACCTGAGATTAAAACAATTAGTGTTTTACCTTTGAGAGAACATTTATTGCTTCTGAGTTGGCGATGGGGTACAACAGGTGTTAAGTGTTCGTTTTGATATATACCTGGTTGGGTTAGGTTACGTTGGGTTAGGTTAGGGTTTTGGGGGAATGGACAGGTGTTATATATACCTGTTGGTGAAGGTGTTTTTGTATTCATTCGGAAAATATACAGTAGTAGATATACACCATTCTCAATGTATGTATATAGGAGGTATAATTGTTGTATGTACGTGTGTATGCCAGTATAGAGTGTTTAGTGGTGTATAGGACCTTTGTGTGTGGGGGGGGGGGGTCCCCATCTCCCCGTCGTCGCCTTCTGCAGGAGGAGTTCTGGGTTGTCACAAGTCGTCCTCACTGTGAGATGAATCAGTCACGCATTCTTTTTCCTCTCCTTTCTTCTCCTTTCCCTACCTCGCTCTCTCCTCCTTCCCTCCCACCTCCCTCCCGCTACATAACTCCGTCCTCCCTCCCTCTTACTATTCCTGCCAAAACTCTCCCTCCCCTACCTACCCTCTTCCTCCTTCCCTCCCCTACCACTCTCCTCTTCCTCCTCCCCGTCCCTCCCTCTTCCCCCCTCCCTCCCCCCCTCCCCCCCCCTCTCACACTGGAATTACTGTCAGTGCCTGGAGAAGCTGCTGGGTATATCACTTGTTCCCACCATTCTCTTTGGCCTTTATTCTATTTCTTTCTTTTTTTTCATTTCTTTCATACTATTAATTCTATCTACTGAAGGCTGGTGGGAAGGAGAGGGAGAGAAGTAAAGGGTTTCCTCCATACAACGATTACCTCCTGTAGGGGGAGTAACCGCAAAAATTACCTGAAGGAGGAGGTGGAGTAACCCAGTAACTCAACATAAACAGTCCACACTTTGAAGACATCAGTATATAACATCTAGACGAACACACGCCAAGTATCTTGTTAAACAGGAGATGGAAGGTGGTGTAAGAGATGAAGACCCTCCTACAGCGTGTCTCTTGAAGGAGGAGGAACCACAGTAACCAGATTATTCACGGCCAAGAACCAGGTATTAAAGTCAGAACACATGGGTCATTACCGCGCCGGGCATCAAGGGGATCTGTAGATAAGAGGTGGAAGATGGTAGGGTGTTGGGGGAGGGGGTGTGGTGTTGAGGGGGAGGGGTGTTGATGGTGAGGAGGTGTGTGTGAGGGGGAGGGTGATGGTGAGGGGAGGTGTTGATGGTGAGGGAGGTGGGTGTTGAGGTGAGGAGGGGGGCGGTGAGGGGGAGGGAGGGGCTGAGGGGGAGGGAGGGTGTTGATGGTGAGGGAGGGGTGGTTGAGTGAGGGGAGGGGTGTTGATGGTGTGAGGAGGAAGGGGTGGTGGGTGTTGATGGTGAGGGGAAGATGATGATGGGTAGGAGGGAGCAGCTGATCTGGAGATAAAAGGAGATAGATGGTGTAGATGGGGAGGAAGAGAGGGAGACGGTGTTGATGGGGAGATAGATGATGGTGATGATAATGGTGGTGAAGATAATGGTGGGGGTGGAGATGATGGAGGAGGAAGGTAGAGAGAGACAGTGTCGATTTTTAGAGATAAGAGTTCTCCTTAGTGTATCTCCTGAAGAAGGCGAAGCAGGGGGAGAACCCAGTGACTGTCTCATTAACCAGAACGAAGACTCCAACACACACACACACACACACACACACAGGCACCAGATCGCTCTAGAGATTATAAAGAGATTGGGAGGTACTGATTCGATAGTGAAGATTGGATCTATTTGAAGACTGTTAAGAAAAAGTTGATTTGCAGTTTAATATGGCAGTGATTTGGTGGTGATTGGATGTAGGTAAGGGTGAGTGTTGGTACAGGTATACAGAAATAATGGAGTTTCTTTTGTCACGCTTTTATTATTTTATTTCCATTTTTACTCTCAATTTCTTCTTCTTTTTCTTCTTCCTTTTCTTCTTATCTAATTTTATTTCTTGTTTCTTCCTCCTTTTCTTGTTCTTTACTTCCTCCTCGCTCTTTCTTCTTCCTCCCCTTTTCTTCTTCTCTACTTCCTAATTCTTCCCTCTCTCCTTTCTCCCTCCTTCCTCTCCTCTCCATCTCATCCTCCTCTTCCTTCTCTTCCACTTCCTCCCCCTTCTCTTCCACTTCCTCCCCTTCTCTTCCACTTCCTCCCCTTCTCTTCCACTTCCACCCCCTCATTCCTACTCTTCCTACCCTCTCCTCTTCCTCCTCCTCAGAGAACGTTCGTGTTGGGGTGAGAGGGAGAGAGAAGAACGAAGGAGGAGGAGGAGGAGGTGACAAGAGCGGCTGAGAGGGAGGGAAGAGCGATGTGGAGAGGAGGGGGAGAGAGGGGGAGGACGGGGGAGAGAGAGTAAATAAGAGAGGAAATAGATGGAATTTGAGGGACATGGGAGGTAAAGAGAGAGAGAGAGAGAGAGAGAGAGAGAGAGAGAGAGAGAGAGAGAGAGAGAGTGTTCCCTCCCACTAAAATAATAAATACGTTTCACATTAAAGTAATTTCAACCTCGGAAATAATTTTTTTTTAAATATATAATTTATTCATCGTTTTTGTTTGTTTCTATATTATCTCACCAGTTTGTTTCATCTTCCGGATATTAAGGCATTAGTGATGGTCGTTAGTAATTCGTTATGGCCGTTGAGATAATTCAAATTCAAAATATTTTAAAATTAGTGTTGTTTATAATTATTTAAATCAGAATTATAATTGTTTATCTGTTGTTTCTTTTAGTAAATATTGAAATTATTAGTGGTGGTCGTTGAGGATGGTAGTTCGTTACGGCCGTTATATTGTAGTGGATTTAAATTCAAATTCAAATACTAAAGTTATCTATTTATGTTTCCATGTTGTTTTACTATCTTGTTTGTTTTCACGGTGATTAAGACATTGGTCACGGTCGTTAGTAATTCGTTATGGCAGTTATTGGGACGCATTTAAATTTGAATTCCAAATTACGACAAAAACACATTATTTTCTTTGTCGAATAAGACGATGACGTGGTGTATTTGTTTATGTTTGTTTGTTTCTTTATGTCTTGATCTGCTCTCTTTCATTCTTTCTTTCTTTCTTTCTTTCTTTCTTTCTTATCACCATTACCACCTACTACATCCTCCTCCTCCTCATCATCATCATCATCATCATCATCATACCACAACAGGTTATAATTATCCACCTTTATATATCATCGTTAACTGGACAGGTGACAGCTATAACTCATAACACACCTGAAGTTACAAGTTAAATATGTTAACCTGAGCCAAATATGCCCAGGTTAATTAACTCAGGTGTTCAGAGGGAATTATTTTTTTAACCCTCACTGAGTTCCATGGGTGATGTAAGGACGTATCTGATTGGTTGCCTTACTGAGTCCCATGGGTGATGTAAGGACGCATCTGATTGGTTGCCTTACTGAGTCCCATGGGTGATGTAAGGACATATCTGATTGGTTGCCTTACTGAATCCCATGGGTTATGTAAGGACGTACCATGAGTTCCATGGGTGATGTAAGGACGTATCTAATTGGTTGCCGTAAGTTAGGATACAAAGTTGGATTCATAGATGTTCGTTTGTTAAGTGAGAATGGATTGAATTGACTCGTTTAACGTAACTGGCTCGCTTAACGTAACTGACTCACTTACCGTAACTGACTCACTTACCATAACTGGCTCGCTTAACGTAACCGGCTCGCTTAACGTAGCTGGCTCACTTAACGTTACTGGCTCATTTAGCATATAGTAACGACGTATTCATAAATGTTCGTAAGTAAAGTGAGAACATATTTAACTGAATCACTTAAGCTACGTTACAAAGATGGCTTCTCTAACGTTCTTAAGTTAATTTTTTTTATCGTAACTGGTGATCTGAGAACGTATCTAACTGATCCACATTACGACACTGAAAACGATAATAAAAATGGCGTCCTTAGTGCTCTGAGACTCGACCATAGTTAGGCATGCGTTCTCTTTCTCTTTATTTACGGGTTAAAAAAATTCGACGTACGACTTTTTTTTGTGAATGGCGACTCGGATTAGGGGAGGACGTAGGCAGCAAAGTAAACAAACAAAGTCGAATCGTTAAGCGTGGTGATGTGCGGGAGTATTGTAAACAGGAATACAAACAACGGGGAGGTTTATCTCTCTCTCTCTCTCTCTCTCTCTCTCTCTCTCTCTCAGGATACTACAATAGCACAGTGGTTGTAGTGGTGGTGAGGGTGGTAGTACTAGTGGTAGTGATGGTGGTAGTAGTGGTAGGAAGAAAACACACACACACACACACACACACACACTCACAGAAAGACTTAGTAACACTGGGGAAATTTGTGTGATTCGCAGGGAAGCAAACACCCGGGCGTTGGTAATACTGCAGTGTATAACTAAGAAGGAAAAACCCAGCGCTGGTAACACTGTAAACTAGATTCCTATGTTTGTTTCATAATAAAAGATTTTTTTTTTGCTGACGTATTTACGGAAAAATATGTTTATTATTAATATTTTAAACTAACATCTTTCTGGCTGTCATGAGTTGTAATAATAATAATAATAATAATAATAATAATAATATCAGTAATAATAATAATAATAATAGTAATAATAATAATAATAATAATAATTAAAACAATAATTATAATAAAAACAAAAAACAACAACAAAAACAGTAAACAACAAGACGAACACTCCGCCCTTGTTCGATACCGTGCATTAACTCAGGACTAGGTGGCTCAGGGCGACAGGTGAGGTGACGGGTACCTGCCTCTGGTACCTGCACATCATTTACCTTAATCTAATACCTGTTGGTCATCGCCTCTACGATATTATTACCCATTATCATTCGCTAAGGATCGTAAGTTAATTTTTTTTCCTTGTAATTAAACGTGTGTGTACGTGTTTGTCTGGTTTCATAATGGTGGATTCTCATTGGTCCGTACGTGTTTGTCTGGTTTCATAATGGTGGATTCTCATTGGTCCGTACGTGTTTGTCTGGTTTCATAATGGTGGATTCTCATTGGTCTGTACGATTTAATTTTTTCCCCTAGGTTACGATACGACGATAGGATTCTCAAAGGTTCTTACAGTAGATTTTCCCTATGATAGATTTTTTTCCCTTTAAGTATTGTGTGTGTATGTTCTTGCTTAATTTATTCTACAACGATAGATTTTGAAAAGCTCGTAAGTTAATTTTTTTCCCTTAGCTAATGACTGACATGATGGTTGTGAGAGAGAGAGAGAGAGAGAGAGAGAGAGAGAGAGAGAGAGAGAGGAGGTTGTGAGAGTGAGTGTAAGAACGAGTGAAGAAGTGAGAGACAGAGAAAGAGAGAGAGAGGGGGAGTGTTGATGCTATTTCTCCCATGATTTACAAAACACAAAACTTTACGGCTGCCTGGTAAGACCACCCACCAGCGCCCACACCTCTGCCCACACTTCCCCCCCCCCCACACACCCCACACAGACAAACAGGAAAAGAATTAAAAAAAATCACTAATATTGACTTAATTCGTCTTGTGATTCAGGTATTTACTTTGTACTCGTATATAATTAATTAATTTTCTAACATTAATTTGAGAGAAAAATGGTCGTAAGAATACCTGTGTATTTATTATAATTAACCTTATTTAGAATTAATTTACCTTTTCGGTTTCATTAAGCAACTGAGGCGTCCAAACCCTTTAGTAATGATTTGGTTTAGGTTAGGTTGGGTTTAGGTTAGGTTAGGTTAGGTTAGGTTTAGGTTAGGTTAGGTTAGGTTTAGGTTAGGTTAGGTTAGGTTAGGTTAGGTTAGGTTAGGTTAGGTTTAGGTTAGGTTAGGTTTAGGTTAGGTTAGGTTAGGTTAATTTAATTTAATGTACTTTATCTTCTCCCATCTCAAACATGCATCACCTGGGCGACTATATAAACAAACACTAACTACCTATTGAAACAGAGACACACAATCCTACTCCTGATCCTCAACAACCCCACCAGTCAGGTCAGTACAGGTAGACACTCAGGGCTTACAAGACGCACTTCCTTAATAAGCAGAAAATTAAAAGCGAAATCAGATATGCAACGAGAAATGAATCGCAAACACAGGTATGTAAATGTTACCTGTCCGTCACACCTGGGGGGGGGAGTATTATACCGTGATAATGTGATGTTGTTTTGAGTACATATTGTTAACCTGACCTAACCTGACCTGACCTAACTTAACCTGACCTGACCTAACCTAACCTCGCTCGCTCGCAGGCTATTCATTTATAACTTCTCAGAGGGATTAAGTTTCTCTCTCTTAAGGGGTGAGGGAGATGGAGAAAGGGGAAGATATCAATGAGAGGAGGAACTGGGGAAGAGAGAGAGAGAGACAAGGAGAGAAGTTAGGAGAACACACAGACGGAGAATGTAGGAGAGGCGGAGGGAGAGGAGAAGGGGAACGGATATAGCAAGAGAGAGAGAGAGAGAGAGAGAGAGAGAGAGAGATGAGAACAGGCCAGCAGGTGTAAACATCCCGGTGACGTCATGTGTGTGTGTGTGTGTGTGTTTTATAGCTCAGTCGTTCCTATTAAGTTCTTGTTAGTAGGATTTTGATTCTCTCTCTCTCTCTCTCTCCCAAACTTCGTGAATTCTTCTTCCCTCTTTCTACTTTTCCTCTACCTTTCCTCCCTCTCCCTCCCTCCCACCCTCCCTATCTACACCCTCCAAGCGCTTCCCTCTCCTTCCTCCCTCCCTCCCTCCCTCCCTCTCCCTCCTCCTCCCTCCTCCTCCCCTCCCTCCTCCCTCCCTCCTCCCTCCCTCCCTCCTCCTCCCTCCTCCCTCTCCTCCTCCCTCCTTGCCTCTCTATCTCCCTCTCCACACGTCACTAGACAGACAGACAGTCAGACAAGCGCCGCTCACCACCACTGAAGTGAAACGACCAACAAGGGTTAAGGTTTTATCATGGTAATGCTCTCTCTCTCTCTCTCTCTCTCTCTCTCTCTCTCTCTCATCCCCCCATCTCCGACTCCTTCACTTCCATCTCCTCCTCCCTCCTCCCTCCCTCTCCTCCCTACCTCCCTCCCTCATCTCTCCTCCCTCCCTCCCTCCTCCCTCAAACACTACAACAGACATTCACAGGCACTCACAGACAATAGGGCCTGGGTTCTTACACACCTCACAAAAGACTCTCTCTCTCTATCTCTCCTCCATCTCCATTCTCTCTCTCTTATCTCCCTATCTCTATCTCTTTTGTTTTCTTTCTTCCAATTCGCTATTTCCTTCTTTCAGGTCGTGAGTAATAATGTGGGGGAGGGGGGTAGTCTCAGGTAAAGGGGTAGTGTCTCAGGTAGGGGTGTCTCAGGTAGGGGTGAAGAGAGGTTTGGGGAGGGGGGGCGAGGTTGGCCATTGGTAAGAAATCTAGTCTTATGCAGGCGAGTCATTATACAGGTGAGTCATTACACAGGTGAGTCATTATACAGGTGAGTCATTATACAGGTGAGGCATTATACAGGTGAGTCATTATACAGGTGAGTCATTACACAGGTGAGTCATTATACAGGTGAGGCATTATACAGGTGAGGCATTACACAGGTAGATAATTCTTGTGCCTTAATGTCAATGCTCTATTATGTTCAGTTAAAACATTGAGATAGAGAGAACAAAAGAGAACAAAAGAGAAAGAATAAAGAGAAAATTGAGAGAGAGAGAGAGAGAGAGAGAGAGAGAGAGAGAGTGGAGAAAGTACCTATGACACCCGTATTTAGAAGTCAAACAAACGGCTATAAATATTCATCTCTGGTCACTGTGTCTAATAAATTCTTTCTTTTTTTGGGGTGAAATAAAGGAATTGTGGCACCATTGTTAGTGTGGGTGGCCGAGTGAGGCGAGGGTGAGGCGAGTAGGCGAGTGGGAGGGTGAGGCGAGTAGGAGGGTGGGAGAGTGGGAGGGTGAGGCGAGTGGAGGTGAGGCGAGTGGAGGGTGAGGCAGTGGGAGGTGAGGAGGTGGAGGGTGAGGCAGGTGGAGGTGAGGGAGAGTGGGAGGGTGGGGAGAGTGAGGGTGAGGCTAGAGGGAGGGTGAGGCGAGTGGGAAAGTGAGGAGAAAGCAGGAGGAGGTAGAAAACAGCAGGAGGAAGTAGACAGCAGGAGGAAGTAGACAGCAGGAGGAAGTAGACAGCAGGAGGAAGTAGACAGCAGGGGTAGACCATGGTAGTATGGACACAGGCCCAGGTGGCACAGCATTCTTGGCACCTCGCTGGGGGTCACGGCTTGACCCCTTCAGTGCCTCCGTCGATAGTATGTGTGGCACAGGACCAGGAACAGCAGTAGCACCACCGTCAGGAACAACAGTAGTAGGTAACAGTGACAGTAACAGACATTGACAACAACAAAAATAACAACAGTAGCAGGTAATAACAACAACAGTAACAGGTAATAATAACAACAACAATAGCAGGTAATAACAACAACAGTAACAGGTAACAACAACAACAGTAACAGGTAATAATAACAACAACAACAGTAACAGGTAACAACAAGAACATTAGCAGGTAATAACAACAACAACATTAGCAGGTAATAACAACAACAGTAACAGGTAACAACAACAACAGTAACAGGTAATAATAACAACAACAACAGTAACAGGTAACAACAAGAACATTAGCAGGTAATAACAACAACAACATTAGCAGGTAATAACAACAACAACAATAGCAGGTAATAACAACAACTGTAACAGGTAACAACAACAACAGGGACAGTAGCAGGTAAAGGCTCGTGTCATACATTGTAGTGAGACAGTCAGTAGGCCGCTGGGTGTATGCGAGTCGATCAAGTTTTTTGTGACTTTAATTTTTTTTTGTTAGACACGAACGACAATTTATGGCAATGATCTAACACTGTAATTAGTTGTTTGAAATTACGTGATTTGTTCAGTTATTTATATTGTTGTTTTTGATCAAATTGATAAAAAGTTGAAGAAAAAAAATAATTATCGTATTTTGGCGTAAAATCCGATTATAAATTTACATCAAGGTGAATTTTAATTAACACAGGTAAAACAACTTCAATTTATATAACTGTTTAAACTTATTATACGTCACGTTTATATGACATTAATGTATATACTGTAGAAGATTTAAAAGGGAATAAGATGAAGTCAATTGTTTTGGTATTCAAATTTAGGTAGTTAACCCCTTTCCCCCGGTGACGTCATCATGGGGCCAATGGACAGTGCAGGGTGACCGTGGGACAGTGGCAGGATGACAGTGGCAGGGTGAGCGTGGGACAGTGGCAGGGTGAGCGTGGGACAGTGGCAGGGTGAGCGTGGGACAGTGGCAGGGTGAGCGTGGGACAGTGGCAGGGGTGAGCGTGGGACAGTGGCAGGGTGAGCGTGGACAGTGGCAGGGTGAGCGTGGGACAGTGGCAGGGTGAGCGTGGGACAGTGGCAGGGTGAGCGTGGGACAGTGGCAGTGGGTGAGCGTGGGACAGTGGCAGGGTGAGCGTGGGACAGTGGCAGGGTGAGCGTGGGACAGTGGCAGGGTGAGCGTGGGACAGTGGCAGGAGTGAGCGTGGGACAGTGGCAGGGTGGGCGTGGGACAGTGGCAGGGTGAGCGTGGGACAGTGGCAGGGTGACCGTGGGACAGTGGCAGGGTGAGCGTGGGACCTGGGCAGTGGCAGGGGTGAGCGTGGGACCATGGGGCAGTGGCAGGGTGAGCATGGGGCAGTGGCAGGGGTGAGCGCGTGGGACCATGGGGGCAGTGGCAGGGGTGAGCGTGGGACAGTGGTAGGATGAGCGTGGGACTCTGGGACAGTGGCAGGGTGAGCGTGGGGACCATGGGGGCAGTGGCAGGGTGAGCGTGGGACCGTGGTAGGGTGAGCGTGGGACAGTGGCAGGGTGAGCGTGGAACCATAGGGCAGTGGCAGGGTGAGCGTGGGACCGTGGGACAGTGGCAGGGTGAGCGGGGTGTGAGCGTGGGACAGTGGCAGGGTGAGCGTGGGACAGTGGCAGGGTGAGCGTGGGACAGTGGCAGGGTGAGCGTGGGACCATGGGGCAGTGGCAGGGTGAGCGTGGGACAGTGGTAGGGTGAGCGTGGGACTCTGGGATAGCTCGGGGATGGTTTCAGTAGAAGTTATCCCACACAAGAATCTTGCCTCACTGGGTCGTGTGTGATAAATTCCCAGTCTGCATAGTTCACTTCTTCCCATTTCTATTATGTGTACATGTGTGTGTGTGTAGTTGTGTCTGTACGTGTTTGTATGTATAAATAATGTTTTCTTGTGTGTATATAAATATGTGTACATGGTTTTGTTTGTGTGTGTGTGTTTGCATATATGTATGTATATTAGTATGTGTGTGTATTAGTGTGCATGTACGTCATATTGGTGGATAATTTATGTATGTATAATAAGCCAGGCGTTAATAGCTCATGAAGTATATTGATTAATGTTGGAGATTAAGAACCATTGGTGTTTTAACCCGTATCGTGGGGCGTGAGTGTGCAAGGTCCGGCGACAGTATGGAGGAGGAGGAGAGGAGAAGGAGGAAGAGGAAAAAGAGGGAGGAGGAGGAGGAGGAGGAGATTAGGAAGAGGTTAGAAGACGAGCAGGAGGAGAGAGGAAGAGGTATGAATAAGAGGAGGGGAAGGGAAACGGTAAGAACAGGATGGAAGGAGAGGAAGAAGAAGGTGGAGGTGGAGGAGAGGGAAGAAAAGGCATGGATAGGAGGAGGAGGAGGAGGAGGAAGAGAAGACAGGGTAGTAGGTGAGATTATGGTGGTAGTGGTGGTGTTGGAGGTGTGGTGGTGGTGATAAAACAGGTAAGGCCTCGATAATTACCTTGTGTGTTTACCTGAGATGTCCGTACCAAGTTCCTGTACGTGTGTGTGTGAATGTAAATATGTGTGTGAACGTAAGTGTGTGTGTATGTATGTGTGCGCGTAACCTCCCCCGCGGACTCAATCAAGCACTTTGCTAACATAGAAGACAGCTAAAAAAATCTTACGACCATAATTTAACGCTTGACTGCTCACTGAGGGACGAGGAACAGATCAGGTGTTGTTGTTATTATTATTATTATTATTGTTATTGTTATTATTATTATTGTTGTAGTTGTTATTAATTATTGTTGTTGTCCCTTCTAATCAGCTCTCCCATCAGTAAGGCACAGCAGATAGATAGATAGATAGACCAAAATCAAACATAAATTATAAAGTGTATTTAGCCATACGAGGCGATAATAAGAAGCAGCCAGGCGGAACTGATAACTCGTGTGGAAGGTGAAAAAAACGATGAGAGAGAGAGAGAGAGAGAGAGAGAGAGAATATTAACTTTCACTTCCATCATTAAAGATAAACCTTTACTCTCTCTCTCTCTCTCTCTCTCTCTCTCACACGCAGACACATTTCCTATTACGAACCAATTTGAGTTTATTTTAAGACCTGGCAACTGTTGACAAATCGCCTTCTAATGTTTGTAAACAAGACCACGTGTCAGGGGCCGCGTTCTGTCGACACACCTGACTTTAGATTTCAGAGATCCACCTTCGTCTCGTCTGATCACCTGAAGATTCTTGGAGCTTATTTCACCTGATGATTAAACACACCTTGCGTTACCTGAAGGGGGTTGGGTTGGGTTGGGTTGGGTTGGGTTACGTTTGGTTTAGGTTAGGTTAGGTTAGTGCTAATTTTGGTTAGGTGAATCTGAACACGGAAACTTTTCTTAGAATATGACACACACACACACACACACACACACATACATACATATTAAAGACTTCTTGTTATACTGGCAGTCGAACACAATATTATTCTTGGCGTCTTAATTGAGTATAAGTTAACCCAAGGATGTATCTGTCTGTTCTGGTGGTGGTGATAGTGGTGGTAGTGGTGGTGACAGTGGCGGTGGTGATAGTGGTTGACTAGTTAGTGATAGTGGTGGTGGTTGACTGGTTGGTGATACTGGTGGTGGTTGACTAGTTACTGATAGTGGTGGTGGTGGTAGGAGTGGTGGTGATAGTGGTGTGGGCAAAACTTTAAAAGGAGATACTCAATCAATAGAGACCCCGGATGCAGGAGTTGAAAGCGCTTCTCTCACTCCTCTTATCACAACACCATCTAGTGATCAAACACGCAACTAATACGGTTACCAGCTTATGTTTTTATTTCCTTACTTAGTAACACGTAGGGTAACTCTCTCTCTCTCTCTCTCTCTCTCTCTCTCTCTCTAAGTCAGAAAGGAATTAGTGAACAGTCGTGAACAATTAAGTGCCTCGACTCATCCAAGGTTCTGAACTGCTGGAACGAATCTCTGAACAGTTTGTCTTTACTCATAGATGGCGTTGTATTGTCTCGTGCGGGTTCGGTACAGTGTCGAACAGGAGGATAACCTAACCTAACCTAACTCAACCTAGAGTAACCAGTTTTAATAGTAATAATCTTCATGTAATTTAAAAAAAATATATATATATTTCTTGCCCTCACCCTCTCGCGGGACTGGTGGTGGTAGCGGTGATTGTTGTGGTGATTGTTGCGGTGATTGTTGTGGTGGTATTGGTGAGAGTATTGTTAGTGGTAGTGGTAAAAGCAGAATTAGTTGTGGCGGTGTGGTAATAATTGTGGTTGGAATGGTAATTATGGTAGACGTAGTAGTGGTAATTGTGGTAGAAGCAACAACAGTAGTGATTGTGGTAGTGATAATTGTGGTAGTAGAAGAAGCAGTACCAGCAGTAGTGATGGTAGTGGTAATTGTGGTAGAAGCAGCAGTAGTGATGGTAGTGGTAATTGTGGTAGAAGCAGCAGTAAATGGTAGTGGTAATTGTGGTAGAAGCAGCAGTAAATGGTAGTGGTAATTGTGGTTGAAGCAGCAGTAAATGGTAGTTGATAATTGTGGTTGAAGCAGCAGTAAATGGTAGTTGATAATTGTGGTAGAAAAAACCAGCAGAAATAGTAATGAGAGTAGCTGCTCGCCTTGAGGTACACCACATCTTCTTATGTTCGCTACTGTTCACCGGGCGGCAGAACACCTAACAACCACCTTTACACATGTTCCAGGTTAATTGGCGTTTCTAATTTGCATAATTGGCGATACGGTGGAAAACTAAATCCCACACTGCCATGTTCTCTTAACGACCGAATCATGGCTAACAACCTCGTGTAATCTCTTAACACCTTGCTAGTTCGCCCCACTAATAAGGTGTTAACTCAGGTGAGAACTGTCTTTACACTGAGGTATTCACTTCTTAATAATTTACTAAGATAATGTGGGGTGACTTTAAGAGCTTATTAAATACATACACACACACACGCACACGCACACACACACACACACACACACACACTATCAAGAAACTACTTATTACCGCCTACATAAAACTTTTTCGCCCTGGCCACAAAAGACTGCATCAGCCTCTCCCTCTCCCCCTCCCTCCCTCCCTACCCCCCCTACCCCCCCGTCCTGGTATTATTAGGGTGATGGAGTAATTGCGGAGTTGGCTGGATAGTTGGGACCGCAAATCAAGTTGTCTTGGGCTGTGTCAATCATGGGTCAAGATAAAGTCTGGGTATTTTAGTAGCCGACGGGTCTATGAGGCGGCTAGTACCACTGTTTCGTTGATGGTGGTTGATGGGGTGATGGTGGTGGTTGGTTGATGGTGGTGGTGGTTGGTTGGTTGGTTGGTTGATGGGGTGATGGTGGTGGTTGATGGTGGTGGTGGTTGGTTGATGGTGATGGTTGATGGTGGTGGTGGTGGTTGGGTTGGTTGGTTGGTTGATGGTGGTGGTGGTTGGTGATGGTGGTGGTGGTTGGTTGGTTGGTTGGTTGGATGGTGGTGGTGGTTGGTTTTATGGTGATGGTGGTGGTTGATGGTGGTGGTGGTGGTTGGTTGATGGTGGTGGTTGGTTGTCTGTTGGTGGGTGGTGTTGGTGGTGGTTATTGGCTGGTTGGTTGGTTGATGGTGGTGGTGGTTGGTTTATGGTGATGGTGGTGGTTGATGGTGGTGGTGGTGGTTGGTTGGCGTGGTGGTGGTTGGTTGGTTCGTTGGTTGATGGTGGTGGTGGTTGGTTGATGGTGGTGGTTGGTTGGGTTGGCTGGTTGGTTGATGGTGGTGGTGGTTGGTTTGCGGTGATGGTGGTGGTTGATGGTGGTGGTGTGTTGATGGTGGTGGTGGTTGTTGTTGGTTCGTTGGTTGATGGTGGTTGGTTGGTTGATGGGTTGATGGTGGTGGTGATAGTGGTGGTGGTGTATACGCTGCTACTACTTACAGAACACTTGGGCGAAGGGACACAGTATGCTTAGCGGCGAAGCTTCCGTAAATGAAGAGACGGCGAGCAAACACACACACCTCTCTCTCTCTCTCTCTCTTTCTCTCTCTCTCTCTCTCTCTCTCTCTCTCTTTTTTCTGTTGTATTTTATTTTTTGTTTATTTCCACCTATTTTATTCATCTATTCATCGTCAACACATCTATCCATCCAACGCCCAATTATCCATCCAAAAGGTACCAATCATCTGTCAATCATCAACTCATCTGTCAATCACTCAAATCTACCATCTATCAACCCAAACCATCAATCATCCTTCCATCACAGTTTCCTCAACAACTTCATCATCCTTACCTGAGGGCTAAAGGTAACACCCAGACCAGAGACCTTGATGTATAAAGTTATTACATCTGGTCAGCGAAGAAGACGATGAACAAGAAGAACAAGAACAAGAACAAGAAGAAGGAAGAAGAACCCAAGCCATCTATCTTCTTCTTCTTAGACCCTCTTCCTCCTCCTCCTCCCCTGGCCACTCTTACTACCCCTCATCATCCGTCGTTGAGAGAAACATTCGCCCCTCATCATCCGTCGACTAGTCTGATTGAGTTATTTTACTTCATGGGTTGAGGTGTATCGTAAAAGCGTATAACCCTTGCCTATACGAGCATTCAGAAGCGCCTGGTGTGTGTGTGTGTGTGTGTGTGTGTGTGTGTGTGTGTGTGTGTGTGTGTGTGTGTGTGTGTGTGTGTGTGTGTGGACGGAGAAGGCTAAGAGATGTCAAATATTCAGGAGGAAGAAGTGATGTTCCCTTGCTCACCTCAACTCACCTCCTCCTCCTCCTCCTCCTCCTCCTCCTCCTCCTCTTCCTGCTCTTCTTATTATTCCTCCTCCTGTTCTTCTTATTCCACCTTCTCATCCTGCTTTTGCTTCTCCTCCTCTTCCTCCTTCTGTTGTCCATTCACCTCCTTCCTTCTCCTCTTCCTTCTGTTGCTCCCTCACCCCTTCCTCCTATTCCTCTTCCTTCATCACTAACACTACCTCCTCCCACCAACTCCTC
The DNA here is from genome assembly GCF_018991925.1 of Homarus americanus. Taxonomy (NCBI): domain Eukaryota; kingdom Metazoa; phylum Arthropoda; class Malacostraca; order Decapoda; family Nephropidae; genus Homarus; species Homarus americanus. Next base: position 556,133 of record NW_024753650.1, on the reverse strand, counting down.
CTCCTGTTCCTTCACCATCACCTCCTCCTCCTCCTCCTCCTCCTCCTGGCTGGTCTTTCCATCAATTATTCCTCATCTGACTTATGTCCATCAGACCAAGACTCTTACTGACTCTGACTTGGGCTTCTGTCCTAACCTAATCAAACGCTAACCTAACCTAATCTAACTTAACCTAAAGTAACGTAACGTAACCTAACTTAAACCTAACCTACCCTACCCATTTTACCTGTCCTATTTCTGTCGTCAGGTTAATGAGGTAGGTAAGATACGTTTGCATACCTGTAAAGTGGGGAATTTAACTTACGATCTACTTACAATTAAAAATTTTTAGTCGTAAGTGAGGAGTTTAACTTACGATATACTTACAATTTACCTTTTTAAGTCTTAAGTGAGTTTGATGCTTCGTGAGACCATTACTTAAGGGGATAATAGTCAACTTTAGAAACCTTCCCAGAATCCATTAACTTTAGGTCGTAAGAGAGAAAAGAAAAAATTATCGTACGAATTTGTTGAGTCCATTAGCCAGGTGTCATAGCTCAGGTGAAGCTAATTAGACGCGTTGTAACCTAGGCTACATCTTCACTACATGTTCATACGCACCCTGTTCATTTCTTATCTTCTTTTTTGTTCTTGTTCTTCTTGTTCTTCCTTCTCGCCTCCCTCCGTCCCATATTTTCTTCTCCTATTCTTTGCCATCTTCTCCTCCTCCTCCTCCTCTTATTCTTCATCATCTACTCCTTCCCCTTCTACCTTCATTTCTTCTCCTCCTTCCTCCATCTTTTCCCTCCCCCTCCTCTCTAGTCGCCGTCTCTTGAGGAAATATTTATAACTCCCTGATTCTCTTTGGTGTATTAAATATTATGTGTTTCTCCCGCTGATCGACCAAACTATAAACGTCATGATTCTCTCTGGTGTTAAGCTATTTTCTTATCATCTATAGACGACGTGATAGAGATTGCATTTGTTTTTTTTACGATTCTGTTTGGTATTTAGTTTTTGTTTTGCCATCTATAGACGACGTGATAGAGATTGCATTTGTTTTTTATGATTCTGTTTGGTGTTTAGTTTTTGTTTTACCATCTATAGACGACGTGATTTAGAGATTGCATTTGTTTTGTGATTCTGTTTGGTGTTTAGTTTTTGTTTTACCATCTATAGACGACGTGATACAGATTGCATTTGTTTTGATTACCGACCAAACTATAAACGTCATGATTTTCTCTGGTGTTTAGCTTTTGTTTTACCATCTATAGATGACATGATAAAGATATTGCATATGTTTTGTTGTTTTGGTCAATCGGATATATTTTATTTGTTTTTATGTTATTTAAAGAAAATTTAGTTTTAATAATGATGTAATAATTGTTTTTACTGTTAAATAATAGCAAATTCTTCCTGGCTAGATCAATAGAGATTGTAAAGTGATATTACTGGCTATATTAACTTAGCAATACTCAACAATACACATGTTTAATACTTTGTAATATACAGTAGTGGTAATACTCAATATGTTAAGGTGGCATGCTAAGGTTGGCAACACTGGGTAATCCGTCATGTTTTTCCCCCCCTCTCACTTTGGTAACACTGAAGGTCTGCCTGGACTCGACATTCACACACACACACACACACACACATTACACCGAGTATGATAATATTCTGGGCTGTATTATCAATTTTTTTCTCTTATTCTTCTCTTTATTTTAACCTATATTATTTAATAATTTTCTCGTCTCTCTCTCTCTCTCTCTCTCTCTCTCTCTCTCTCTCTCTCTCTCTCTCTCTCTCTCTCTAATTTCTCTTGTTATTAATATTTTCTCTTCTCTTATCTACCTCTTCGTGTTCTTCCTTCGTCATCAATCTTTGCTTGTTTCTCTTCTTCTGCTCAGTCTAATCCCTCACTTTCATTCCCTAATCCTGTATCTAGATCTCCCTAATCCCTCCTCACTTTCCTTCCTTAATCCCTCATCTAGATCCCCCTAATACTTCCATTCTCTAATCCCTCACTCTCACAATCTAATCCCTTACCTGTATAGATCATTGGCTCCTTAATCTCCCGTAGAATTTAATCCTTAATCCCAGTTTCTGACTCCCACATCTGTATACGATAATCCCTCCTCCCCTCCCCCCCCCTCCCCACACACTACATAACCCCACACACACTCTACACACACACTACTACTATTACTACTCCCCACCTCACACTCTACACCCCCACACACTCACACACACTCTACACCCCACATCTCACCCCACACACTCTACACCCCACACACCACTACACCCCACACACCCCCACACACATACCTCCACCCCACACACTCTCTCTCCCCACTCTCCACCCCACACTCTCCACCCCACACTCTACACCCCCACACCCCCCATACACTCTACACCCCCATACCTCTACACCCCCATACACTCTCACCCCCATACACTATCCACCCCATACACTCTCCCACCCCCCTCCTCTCTCCCACCCCCCATACACTCTCCACCCCCACCTTACATTCTCCACCCCCATACACTCTCCACCCCACATCTCCACCCCACACTCTACACCCCCACACACTCTACACCCCACACTCTACACCCCCACACTCTCTCTACTACCCCCACACTCTACACCCCCACACACTCTCCACACTCACACCCCCCCCCACCTCACCCCCACACTCACCCCACACATCCACCCACCCCCACACCTCTCCCCCCACACTCCCACACACTCTCCCACCCCCACACTCTCGCCATCCCCACCCCCCCTCTACCCCACCTCCCACCCCCACACTCTACACCCCCCCACACTCTCCACCCCCACGCACTCTACCCCACACTCTACACCCCACCCACACACTCTCTCCACCCCCCCTCTGCCTCTACCCCACTTGCCCCACACACTCTACAACCCCACACACACTACACCCCCCGCGCACAGACAGCAGTAGAAGCAGGACACGGGTGTAGTGGCAGCAGCGGCTATACCTGTTGTTGGTGGAGGTGAGTGAGGTGATGGATGGAGTGTGCGTGTGTTTAATTTAAGACAACCATCAGCCTCACTTCGACTCGCTCATGCAACCTTCTCCTCACCCTCCCTCACCCCTCACTCCCTCACCCCTCACCTCTCACTCCCTCACCCCTCACTCCCTCATTACCCCCAATTCCCTCCCTCCCTCCTTACCTCATTCCTCCTCACTTCCTTCCTCCCTCATTCTTCCTGACTTCCTCCCTCCATCACCCGTCTCTTGCTCCTTCCCTCATACCTTATTCCCTTCCTCACCCCTCACTCCATCCACCTTCACTCACCCTCCTTCATTTCTCCCTCCTTCACCCCCACCATACCCCCACTTCCTCCCCTCCTTAACGCCCTCCCCTACCTCTCCCCACTCACCTATTCCCCCCTCCCCCCCCCTCCCCCACCTCTCCCTCACCCCCACATTTTTTTCCAACTTGCTTTTGACGCATCTGACTTGAACCTTTGAATGTCTCTTGTGGCGGTGTTGTGAGTGTGTGTGTGTGTGTGTGTGTGTGTGTGTGTGTGTGTGTGTGTGTGTGTGTGTGTGTGTGTGTGTGTGTGTGTGTGTGTGTGTGTGTGTGTGTGTGTGTGTGTGTGTGTGTGTGTGTGTGTGTGTAAGTTATTTGTTAGTTGTTTTGTTCTTGTTAAATTTATCCCCATGATCTACAAATGACTGTGTTCATGTCCAGTTAAATTTACAGTTTCGTTGTAAATTTTAGGTTAAGTTCGTGTGAGTTGTGTTGTGTTATCCGAGGCAAGATTTATATTGTCCGAGATTTAGAATATTATTATTTCTACCTTGGCTTTAAATAAATCCTTCTTTTGGGGTGTGTGTAATATTAGACTATTCGTTGTAAATAACTTGGGATTTGTTGTCTTAACTAAACCAAATCATCGTTCCTTTTTGTTTAAGACTGAAAGTAATGTTGAAAGGGATTATTTTTTATTTATTTTTTTTACAGAATTTTAATTAATATTTTTAGCCTTAATTAAGAACACGTGTTGGGGGAAAATATAATAATCGTGTTTGTAAATTTATATTTTTTTAGCAAATTTTTAATAATGGTTCTGGAAAAATTCAGATAATTGTTGTAAAGGTAATAAGTTATTTTTTATAGATAATATTGAAGTGTATTAAGTTTCTGCCATTACTTACAAGAGACTGAACCATAAGCCCTGTCACTATGATATAACCTCTCCTCCCTCACCTCCCTCACCCTCCCTCACCCTCCCCTCCTTCCCTCACCCCTCCCGTCTCCCTCACCCACCCTTACCCCTCCTTTCCTCCCTCACTCTCCTCTCCTTCCCTCCCTCACCCAGCCCTCCCTCCTTCCCTCACCCACCCCTGCCTCGCCACTTCCTAACCCACTGCAACCCTTCCTCCCCCTCACCCACCCCAGCCCATCCTCCCTCACCCCTTTTCAACCTCCTCCCTCTCTCCAACCTATCCTCTACCCCCCTAATACACTTCAAGGTACATTCCAGCCTGACTGACTTACTCACCTCTTAATGATGATCAGACGAGAGGGTGAGAGTTAATGCTTGTTCACGGACAGGTAGACCAAGTCACCTGTAATTATCTACCAGCTGATCCGGTTACAATTGTCGGCATTAACAAATTGGTCAGTGCCAGGGGGTGGTCAGTGCCAGGTGTTTGTCAGTGCCAGGGGAGAGTGCCACATTTGGTACTCAAGACGATCATCAAGTAAACATAGAGATTCTATTAAGTTCATATAACGAGGTTGAAGGTGACATCAAGTTAGTGAAGTCTTATATACACTGGTAAAGACAGACATCACATTGACATCATCACTATAGAAGTCAATCTGTTCTTGTACTGATGTTTCCTGAATCGTCTTTTTAATCCGATCCACAAAACACTAATTCACAAGTATAACTTTGGATTCTTGTGTCTGTGTTGTTCCTCGGGTAAATAAATGGCAAGTGGTGGTTGAGATGGGCTGTGTGACTCATCTTGTTGGATTGTTTTTTAGGCGTAATTTTGACCCCATGTTGAGTTTGGGTTGATAGGGCTTCCCGGTGTGTGTGTGTGTGTGTGTGTGTGTGTGTGTGTGTGTGTGTCAAAATACACACATACATATATCTTTCTCTCTTTATCCATTTTCATTCTCATAAACACACACATAGTCACTCTTCACCATACGTACACCCCCCCTCCCACCTCACGCGCGCGCACACACACACACACACACACACACACACACATACACACACGGTAAAGGAATCACGGGGCGCCAAATAACAGAACACTACACACACACACAACTAGACCAGAGCCAGGCCAGCCAACACGCATACACCCCGAGACATCAAAGAAGGTGTAGCTTAATGTTTTATCACGTAATAATACACTCAGCAATGGACCGTGTTGTCGTCGACTCCAACCACTACTTTGATCTTGTTGTGAACGACGAGGGAGGGAGAGGGAGGGGGCGTGTGGGGGAAAGGGGGGGGGGTATTTGGCCTCTACGACGATGGGATGTTGGGGGTCTGGCCTCCTGGAGCTGTGACTGGCCTCTACGATGATAGGAAGTACTGGATTATGGGTTTAACTCTTGGGTCCTGGAGGGTTAAACCATCGTCCTCTAAGGTTTAATTACTACTACTACTACTTAATTAATATGGCCTCCAGCCTCCCCCAATAGCCATTCCTTCGCCACCATTTTATTACCTTAATATTACATATCCTAATACATAAGTAACTATCCTAACTGTGTTGAGTTAGTTGAGCCGCAGATCTATGCGGCATTCAGTGACTGTAGCCTCATAGTCAATATCTGCAACTGTTGTCGGCTTTGAGGCCGAAGCTCTCGTTCCCCTGAGGCAGAGCAAAGCCGACCTAAGGAGAGAGAAGGACAGTCGACATTTCATCCAGGCTGTAACATAACTTCTGGGCTGCTGCTTCTGTTCTGATATCACCTCCGCGAGTTTGGCGTAGAAGCTTCTTGCACTACTACTACTACTACTACTACTACATAACCGTATCTACCTAAGGCCGAGTCACTTCATATCTCACAATAACAATAAGTGACATAGAACTAACAAACCACCCCCTTCCTTCCCCCTCCCCCTTCCTTCCCCTCCCCCTTCCTTCCCCCTTCCTTCCCCTCCCTTCCTTCCCTCCCCCTTCCTTCCTTCCCCCCTCCCCTTCCTTCCCCCTCCCTTTGCTACCCACCCCATCCCTAACGCCATTACATAATAACCACAAATACTACCAGCCAATGAGCATCTCTGAACCTGGTGAATTTTACTGGCTCGTCAGGAAGACATCTCCGCCGCTCTAGACAAATAAGGAATAATGAGAGACTAACATCAAGTCAGACAAGACGGTAATTACTGTTATTAATCGTAAATATCTCTCTCTTGTTCTCTTGTTAATTAAGTGACTCTTACACGCAACACTGACGGTAATACAATGCAAGAGATTTTGTTTGTGTTGTTCAAGGTATTATTATCAACATTAAACCTAACCTCACCTAACCTAACTTAACCTCACCTAACCTAACTTAACCTCACCTAACCTAACTTAACCTCACCTAACCTAACTCAACCTTACCTTACCTAACCCCCCTCTCCCTTAATCTTCTCTGAATCCAAAATTTGTATCTATAAACAAACACTAATACAAAACACCCTCATAAAGGATTCGAACCATCGTACTTTTGAATAACAATCTTCTAAGGCGATACCACAACACAACCGATCATTAAAACTACCACTCAGCCACTAACGACCATTACTACCCTAGATAGTTGTTTCAGTGTACAAATATGGTCTAATGAGTTTTAGGTCGCGGCTTTTCTGGTTCAGTGAGAATCTTGTAATATTACACTGGACGTATCTGGTGGCGCAGTGGTCATGATCTTAAACTGGGGTTCTCAAGGACGATGGTTCGGACCCGGTATGAAGCATTATGTAACCTGGATACAAAGGAGGAAGTGGTTGTTAATTTAGTGGACGTGGTTAGAATAGTTGTAAGTGATAATAATAATAATAATGACAATAATAATAATAGTAAAAAGCAATAATGGTGATAATTATTAGATTATGTTGGACTGAGTTGGGTTGGGTTAAGTTTGGGTAGGTTAGGTTGGACTGGCATGGTAGGAACAGGTAGCGACTGGCATGGTAGGAACAGGTAGCGACTGGCATGGTAGGAACAGGTAGCGACTGGTATGGTAGGAACAGGTAGCGACTGGCATGGAAGGAACTTGTGTCGTGGGCTCTGTCGGGTGGTCACTATCGGGATACCTACACTCATCGGGAGGGCCGTGGGCGACGATGCTGATCTGTCGGGTGGATTAGAGGTGGGCTGGGTGGGTGAGGTAGGTGGGCTGGTTAAGTGGGTTGACTAAATCTATATCTGTCTGACTGTCTAATGTCTAAATCTATACATGTTTCAATGTCTTATGGCTAAATCTGTACCATCCTTCAATACGTTATGGCTTTCTAAACCTGTCTGGTGTACAGTATGGTGTACAGAGACCACACCTTTTCGCTCAGAGCAGGTGACCTTGGGCTGACCTCTCCCACCCAGGCGGCCGAGAAATCCACCCATTTTTTTTTCTGGCGTTCCTTAAGTGTTTTGCTGGGACCGCTACTGTTTTATGAATCTACTTGTTTTTAAGGACCCCCCTCGTTTAAAGACTACTTCGTTTATAGGACACCCTCATAGTTATGGATTCTCTCGGTTAATGGTCCCCTTCGGTTAAAAGAGCATCTCGGTTAAAGGACCCTCTCATTTTTTTTTACATATTTATTTTTTCCTTGTGTAAATTCTTCATATAAATTCTTAATGGTTCTGTTTTTTTATGTTTATTTTCGAAGTTCAGCATCTGTGTTCTTGGGAGTTCCGTGTTGTTTGTTTATTCGTCTAACTTTTTTGATACATGTAAACAATAATTAATAAGACCTTTGAGAATTTTTTTTTTATCTTTTTAAAAGGTTTATGTTTTGTAATCCAGAAGTTTTTATAAAGATGGGGAGGTGGTGTGTCTTGTGGCCGAGGTAAATACTATTATTGTATGGAGATATAACACACACACACACACACACACACACACATCTCCTCTCATTCTCTCTACTTATATCTCTTTCCCTCTCTATCTCTGTTAGTCTCTCTCTCTCTCTCTCTCTCTCTCTCTCTCTCTCTCTCTCTCTCTCTCTCTCTCTCTCTCTCTCTCTCTCTCTCTCTCTCTCTCTCTCTCTCACACACACACACACACACACACACACACACACACACACACACACACACACACACTTCTTTCTCTCTTCGTCAAGTGGCGGACAGGTGTGTGTGCTAGTGCGACAGTTACTAATCAGTGAAGGAGGAGGTGCGTGTGGCTGACGACCGACCAGTTCTTGTGCCGATATTTAAAACTATCGGCTGCGGGGCTGTGAGGGCAGGAGGGGGCTGTGAGGGAGAGAGGATGGCTGTGAGGGGGCTGTGAGGGCAGGAGGATGGCTGTGAGGCATGGGGGGCTGTGTGAGGGCAAGAGGGGCTGTGAGGGGCTGTGAGGGCAAGACGATGGCTGTGAGGAAGAGGGGGCTGGAGGAGGCTGTGAGAGGGGGGCTGTAGAGACAGAGGATGGCTGTGAGGGGGCTGTGGGGGGGCAGGAGGATGGCTGTGAGGGCAGGAGGATGGCTGTGAGGGCAGGAGGATGGCTGTGTGAGGGCAGGAGGGGGCTGTGAGGCAGAGGGCTGTGAGGGCTGGGGGAAGGAGGCTGTGTGGGGCAGGAGGGGGCTGTGAGGGCAAGAGGATGGCTGTGAGGGCAGGAGGGGGCCTGTGAGGGCAAGAGGCTGTGAAGGCAAGAGGATGGCTGTGAGGGAAGGAGGGGGCTGTGAGGGCAGGAGGATGGCTGGGGGCAGGAGGATGGCTGTGAGGGCAGGAGGATGGCTGTGAGGGCAGGAGGGGGCTGTGAGGGCAAGAGGGGGCTGTGAGGCAAGACGATGGCTGTGAGGAGGAGGCTGTGAGGGCAGGGAGGGGGGGGGGGGGGCTGTGGGGGAGGATGGCTGTGAAGGCAGGAGGAGGCTATGAGGAGGGGACTATGAGGGCAGAAGGGGAACTCTGGGGGCAGGGGGAAGAGTTGTGAGGGCAGGAGGGGGTTGTGAGGGCAAAAGGAGGGCTGTGAGTGTAGGAGAGGACTATAGGACCAGGAGAGGATTATGGGACCAGGAGGGGACTATGGGACCAGGAGGGGACTATGGGACCAGGAGGGGACTATGGGATCAGGAGGATGCTGTGAGACCAGGAGGATGCTGGTAGGGTAGGAGGGGGGCTATGAAGGCAGGAGGGGGCTAAGGGGGCTGGTGAAGCCAGGATGGGCGACTTAACAGGAAAACAAAAAACTCCGACGTTCAGAAATGAAGACTGAGCAGTTACAGATGATACAGCCGGGCATTGTACTCGTATTTCTGGCCAATTACAAGTACTTGACTGGATTTACGACAGCCCTGAGTAACGACTGTCGTGTCTGGGCCAAAAACACCTCCCAGGGAAAGATGGAAACAAAAACAGTTTGGGATGCTGGAGGTGAATTTTTTTTTTTGTTACTCCATTATGTTGGAATTATCATCTACGTCACATACATACACACATACATACATACATACATACATACATACATACATACATACATACATACATACATAAAACCCATTAAAATTCTTGCCCTCTTGTTTTTAAATCGTCGTATGTGGAAGCGTAAAATTGACATGAACAGAATCAATGCACGAGTCTGTGTGTGGGTGTGTGTAGCCAGCGGCCGTGTTGCTGCTGCTGCATGCCCTGTGCGGAGATGTGGACCGCCAATTGACGAACCACCATGACATCGGTAATGGCCTTGTTCTGACGCCCCGACAGTCTTCTTCTACCCGCTTATCACAGCCTCAACCATAATTAATTTCCCTTTACACTTTTATTTATCGCACCAGACCCCAGATTGGTTAGTCTCTAGACCTCGATAATTCAATTTTATACCCCAGGGATCTAAGGTTCTTTAGGGGGCGGTGACAACAAAGCACAAACATCTTCTTGATAAAACTACCTCGGCTAAATTGTATACCTGCCCGACCTGCTGTTACACCTGTGGTCATTTTACGTTGTACAGGAGTCATGTTGTATTTATAGTATTGAGGATAAGATAATTACAAAGCCCGGGACTGGTAATGAGGGTTAAAATGAGCGGAAAACCTATTGTGTTTTATCATGCCGGGGACCACACGTGTTGGAACCCGTCCCTACGCAGCTGTCAGTAAGACTTGTCAACGCGCCTGTAATTCTCTCTCTCTCTTGTGTGTGTGTGTGTGTGTGTGTGTGTGTGTGTGTGTGTGTGTGTGTGTGTGTGTTTTTCTCGTCTTTGTGATCTTTCTCTGTGTATTTCTCTGTCATGTAATGGTACAAGAACTTTAAATTCACCGTCAAGTTTAACCTAACGCCACATATTTAGCCTAACCTAACCTAACCATAACCTAACCTGACCTGATGTCATTAGTGAACGAAGGAAAATTAACGAAATAAGTTATTAGTGAACGAAGGGATTAATTAGACAAGTCATAAGTGAACAAAGGGGATTAACGAAAGAAGTCATTAGTGAAAGAAAGAGATTAACTAGAGAAAGCATTAGTAAACGAAGAGATTAACTAGAGAAGGCATTAGTGAACGAAAGGGATTAACTAGAGAAGTAATTAGTTAAGGTAAAGGGTAGTTAAGGGTCATTACGAGGTCATTAGGGCGGCATAGCGTGTGTGGATGCAAATCACCACCCAGACCACACAGAAAATATGTTCACTTAAATTGTAAGTAATTACCTTGGTACAAATTACTAACGAGAAAGACAGAAAGACAGACAGACAGACTCCTCCTTTACCATCTACAGAGTGGGTCTTAACAAACATTTTAGCGAGGAAATAATTGAAGAAAAAAAAAGTGTAAAACAAAAATAAAGGGATTTACAGTTAGTGAAAAAAATTACCTGGGAATATATATTTGTAAGAGAATTGATAGATATATAAGGTAAATAAACTGCCTATTAGTGTGTGTGTGTGTGTGTGTGTGTGTGTGTGTGTGTGTAAAACAAATGATTTCCTAATATTACACAAAACACACACCATCACAAGTAACACAGAAACACACACACCACAAGTAACACACACAACAAACACACACACCACAAGTAACACACACCACAAGTAACACACACCACAAGTAACACACACAACAAACACACACGACAACAAACACACACACAAAAACACACACAAAAACACACACACCACAAGTAACACACACAAACACACACGACAACAAACACACACACAACAAACACACACAAAAACACACACACCACAAGTAACACACACCACAAGTAACACACACAAACACACACGACAACAAACACACACACAACAAACACACACACCACAAGTAACACACAAACACACACACCACAAGTAACACACAAACACACACACATCACAAGTAACACACACCACCACTCTTCATCAAAACAAGTAGCAGCAAGGAGCATGAGGGTGCATTCTCAGACTCAGTTGTTACTTTTTACCTGCCGTCACTAAAGCTAGACCAAATTAGGCTGTAATCACGCGGCGTCGGGGAGCAGGACCTGAGTTTTTTTCTTGGTGTTGGAACATATGAGTGGAGGTGGTCAGCACGCGTGTCCCTTTGTGCTGATATGGGGGAAATGGGGCCAGGTGAGTGGTGGTTGGGGAGGGTGGGGGATGGTTGTAGTGGGTGGGTGGGTGGGAGGAAGGGGGTGTGGTTGTGAAGGGTGGTTAGGGTGAGGGCTGATGGTTGTGGTAGGGAGGGAGGGCGGGGCTGTGGTCGGGAGGATGGGTAGTGCTGGTAGTGAATTCAGTCGTTCAGTCAAAATCATTCAGCTGAAGTAAGACTCCAACGCCATCAACTCCAGACAGATTGACTACTACTCCATCATCAAGTTACAACTCCAGCACTCCATAACTCTTCACAATTACAACCCGTCACCCCTAAACCGGTTTCTGGGAGTTGTGGTGGAAAATTAATGTGAAGTTGAGGGGAAAATTGATAATAAGATCCAGGTAGATTTGTGAGTCTTATAGGTATTATGCTGAGTTCTTACCTGGTTTACCTGTGAGTCTAATGAGTCTTGATATTTGAGGCTTGTGATGGAGAGGATTAAGATGGCGTAGTTTATTTCTCACCCGATGATTGAAATAACCTAATCTAGCCTAACGTGTGTGTGTGTGTGTGTGTGTGTGTGTGTGTGTGTGTGTGTGTTAATATTTCACCTGCAAGTTAGAGGTTGTTGCACCCCCCCCCCAATGGTATGAGCGCCATCTGTGCCTTACCTCCTCACCTCACCTCACCTCCTTCCATCCACTTAACATAAGAACATAAGAAAATAAGGAGTCTGCAATAGGCCGGTTGGCCTGTGCATGGCAGCTCCTGTCGAGAGTTACTACCACTCTCTATCATCCATGAATCTATCTAGCCTCCTTTTGAAACTTCCCAGCGTTCCAGCACTTACTACAAAGTTGCTAAGCTTGTTCCACTCGTCCACCACCCTATTTGTGAACCAGTCCTTCCTATCTCCCTCCTAAACCTAAACTTATCCAACTTAAATCCGTTGCTCCGAGTCCTATCCTGCTCGGATATTATAAGAACTTTATCTATATCCCTTTATTGATTCCTTTCACCCTCTTAAATACTTCTATCATATCTCCCCGCACTCTTCGTCTTTCTAGGGAATGCAAGTTTAGTTTCTTTAACCTATCTTGATATGGAAGGTTTCTAAGTCCCGGAATCATTTTTGTCATTCTTCGCTGCACCGACTCTAGTGAATTGATATCCATTCTATAATAGGGGCACCAGAACTGAACCGCATAATCGAGGTGCGGCCTGACTAGCGCAAGATATAGTTGCAATAAGACCTCTGCACTCTTGTTACTTACACTATTTTCCTTACATTCTCCACACCTTCTCTCTACCCCACACCCCACCCTACCCTATTCCACATCCCCTCCACACCTCCATCCACACCTCCCCATACCCACCCTACAGAGAAATACTGTAGTTGGTGGCTGCTAAGAGGCGGCTGGTGGCTTCTAAGAGGCGGCTGGTGGCGGCTAAGAGGCGGCTGGTGGCTTCTAAGAGGCGGCTGGTGGCTTCTAAGAGGCGGCTGGTGGCTTCTAAGAGGCGGCTGGTGGCGGCTAAGAGGAGCCTGGATTCGTCAAGAGTAAGACTGTAAGCTTCCCTCCCAGCGGTGTTCCTCAAGGTGGTGGGCCGTCCGACTAACAGATTGACCTTCTAATGATAGGAGAGATATAGTCTAGCCTTTACCAAATGACCCTATTATTCATGTGGTAATTGCCCTCCCCCCTTCCGCCCACCTTACCTCACCTCACTTGACCCCTCCCTCCTGCCCCTCCCATCTCACCTTACTTTACCCCCTCCACACCTCACCTCACTTGCCCTACCCCCTCCAACTCCTTACCTCTTGCTTACCTCATCCTTGCCCATCACCACTTCCTTGCCCACCACCCCCTCTTCCTTGCCCACCATCGCATCCTCCTCCTTGCCCACCATCACATCCTCCTCCATGCCCACTACCTCCTCCTTGCCCACCATCACATCCTCCTCCATGCCCACTACCTCCTCCTTGCCCACTACATCCTCCTCCTTGCCCACCACATCCTCCTCCTTGCCCACCATCACATCCTCCTCCATGCCCACCACCTCCTCCTTGCCCACCACCTCCTTCTTGCCCACCACCTCCTCGCCCACCACCACACAGGACCTGCTCTTATTGCTGCTGGGGATGTAAGTACGTGATGGTGGTGGTGGTGGTGATCAGTTAAATTCGTGTGTTCCTTTGTGTTGGAGATATTGTTGGTGACGGTGTTGGTGGAGGTGATATTGTTGGTGATAGTGGTCATAAGTATTGTTGGTGTTTTTTGTGGTGGTGATAATGATCGTGGTGGTGATAGTGTTGGAGATACAGCTGTTGGAGATGTTACTGATGCTGTTCCTGATGCTACTGCTATCACCGCTGCTGGTGACACAACTGGTCTCTCTATCAGCACATTACAGGGTAGGTAGGTGGTGCTGGTGGTGCTGGAGGTGGTAGTGGTGGTGACTTGCCAAAACCCCGAGAAAACCCACCACTCTTTGATGTTGGTGATGGTGATGATTGGTTGGTGGTGGTGATGATGATGATGATGATGATGATGATGATGATGATGATGATGATGATGAAGAATCTTGGTGATACATAAAGAAAATTTAAAGTATCTAGTTAAAGGTTGAGTCACAGTGCACTTCTGATACCATTTTTTACCTTATTTATCACCTTAAGTTAACCAATTAAAACTAATCTTACATCTTCCCTTACGATAAAAAAATTACCTTAAGAACCTCTGTAAATTGGGATTCAAAATACACTGTAATCGGGAACATCATCTCACTCACCCGATCTATCTGACGGTGCAGGTATAAATATCGAGTAATAGACGGGGCATAAATCGGTGGCTCTTGCCTTATACCGATACCACGCTCCTGTCTTATCCCGATATCACACTGCCGAATAAGGATTGTGGATCTGATTGTGGATTATATAACCAATCAAGGGTACTCCATCACCTGAGGGATTGTGATGTCGATTACAGATACGACACAATCCTTCAGGGACCCGATATCACACCGCCTGACCGATATATTTCTTCCAGCCGATTTTTAGGGATTGTGACGTTAATTGGGGTAATCAGATAATGCCAATTAGATTTAAGAGACTCGGACCCGATTACCCGATTTTTATACTACCTAATCTGAATCTAAATTTACTGAACCTAACCTAACCTAACTTAACCTAACCTAACCCAACTTAACCTAACCTAACCTAACTTAACTTAACTTAACCTAACCTTACCTAACCCAACTTAACCTAACCTAACCTAACCTAACGCAAAGGTGAACTCTCCCACCAACGAAAAACGCTTACGTAATCCAGAACTATTTTTTTACGTTTTTTTTTCCTTCTCTTTCGCTTCGTTTATCGGCAGCGAATCGGAAGTAGTGAGGATACGATCGGTGATGAAAGCCGAGTGATAGTCTCTTGGTGGGTTGTTAACGTCGTCTTTACCTTGAGATAAGTGAAGGGTTAAGGGAGGGGGGGGTGAGGGAGAAGGGTGTGTGGTGGGTGGGTGGTGGTGGGTGGGGTGTGGTGGTGGGTGTGGTGGGTTGGCCAAAGAGAAACCCCTCATACCAGTAGTCACTCCTTCATCGCCCCAGGTAGCCAAGAGCCAATTAATCACACCTGTTGCAAAGATTAAAGGGACCGTATTTTTACATACTCGTCCTCACTACACCTGGGAAAGCGCCGTGTCCACAATTAATTACCTTTTGCATGATAATTGACCACCGTTTGTAATCGCTGTCGGCTGCTGAGAGAGAGAGAGAGAGAGAGAGAGAGAGAGAGAGAGTCATCAATAAATAACAATATAATTTCAGTAATTTATTCGTTCCTCCTTCGCTAATCCTTACAACGAAGATTGGTTATCGCAATGAAGATTAGTATGACCAATCATGTATTCTCTCCTAGGTCGTTAATCCCTTCAAGGAAGATGTGTAGTGATTGGATAGGAGACTTGGAGATGGCCAGGTGATTGGATAGGGGACTTGGAGATGGCCAGGTGATTGGATAGGGGACTTGGAGATGATCAGTGATTGGTTTAGAAGCCTTGAGATTGGTATAGTGATTGGATTATGGGGAATGAAACTATTAGTCAGAGATTCACTTGAAAATGAAACAGTACCATAGAATATACAATTTATTTCCCAGATTCCAAGACATGAAACATTGAATCCCTTGTCAACTCATGCGAACCCATTTAGACGAGCCAGTGTATCGGTACATTTAAAACGAAACAGTGAACCCCGAACCATTGAAACGAGGAAAGTAGACGAACATTTTCACCAAGCGAACCATTCAAAACGAAACACCGGACTTCTTGACCGCTAAAACGAGAATCTAATTAATTGAAGCCTGAAGCGAAGCAGTTTATCACTCGACCGTTCAGTCCAGGTAATGAATCATTTTATAGACTTAGAAAACAACGCATTGTTTAATCTTTAGAATTCGAAACAGTGAAATACGGGTCATTTAAGAAACAACTACGAGCTATGTTAGTGGATTACAAGACTGACTGGTGCCCTGGTGTGAAACAGTGAAATAAAACAATGAAACATAGAAATCCCATTTAATTTTCAAGAGTTTTAAATCTAAACATCGAATAACTGAAGTCCTGTAACGAAGCAATGAAACAATCCACTGAAACATACAGCCGTAATGGGCGTTCCTGTCACCACTACATCCCAGGTTTGATCCCCAGCCCATATGTGAGAATGGTGTTATACAGTGTGACCCTCACTACCTTACATGTCAGGTTTTCTCCAGGTACTGCGGTTTCTTCCTCTACTGACACTGGGTAACAAGAAGTGGAATGATAAATAGAAATTCCTCAAAGTTATTGAATCTAAACAACAAAATACCGAGGCCCTGCAACGAAACAGTGAAACGAACCAATGAAGCATAGAGATATCCACTAATTATAGCCAAACACAAGAGAGAATAATTGTTTCGAACTTAAAATGAAGCAGTGAACTCCAATAACTCTGTAGTGTTATTTTGTTATGATCTGAAACGAAGCAAAACTAATTGGAATCTTTAGGCTAATGTTATATTACATTCTTGAGTACAAACTGTGATTCTAGGACCCAGAGAACTCGTGAATGATATAAAGTTTTGAAACACCGAAGCAACGAACTAGTAATTGAATCCTGACAGCGAACCAGAAAGTGTCAGCAAATGTATCGAAGCAGTGAACTAGATAATTATAGTGTCAGTGAAAGTATCGAAGTATTGAACCAAATACGACCATCGAATGCATTGAAACTGAAGCTGCTATAAAACAAAGAGCCATCGAAGCAATGAACCTGCAAGTGAATTGAAGCAGTTGAGGCAGCAGGAAGACAAAGACATTAAACCAGTAAAGAGACATCCCAACATAGTAATTGAAGTAAGGAAGCAACGAAGCAATGTACCAACCAAAACAAATGAGACAGCGAAACGAATCCAAACACAGAAGCCATGGATGAATTATTGTTGGGGGTTCATACAGCAGGAATGTACCTAATTAAGACTTGAGGTGCAGCGCAGAGTTCGAATCCACAAATAAAATGAATCCTTAAACCAACAAATAAACGAACCAGAAAATAAAACGAAACAACTGAAGCACCACAGAACCGAACCAACGAAACAAAGCCTCGAATTAGCAGTAGGTGAAGAAACAGGGGAGGTGAAAGGGGGGAGAAGGGGAAAGGGAGGTGTGTGTGTGTGAGCGAGGCCAGGTAACAACAATATATAAAACGACACAGGGGTCATTATCTCGAGTCAGAGAGCGAGATTGTTTCTTTCATGGTCCCAGTAATGAGTTAACAGTGGGAGGCCTCAGGGGGGAGCTACGACAACTCTCAACACTTGCTCCCTACCTACCCTCTGCCCCCTTCCCCCCTTTCTTACCCTCCTTCCCCTTCCTACCCTCCTTCCCCCTTTCTACCCTCCTTCCCCCTTTCTACCCTCCTTCCCCCTTTCTGCCTTCCTTCTCCCTTTCTGCCTTCCTTCCCCCTTTCTGCCTTCCTTCCCCCTACCCACCTTCTTCCCCCTCCCTACCTCCTTCCCTCTTCCTACCTATCTCCTTTCCCCTTCCAACCCTCCTCCCCTCTACCCACTTCCCCCTGCTTACCCACCTACCTCCTCCCTTCCTACCCACTTGATCCCCTTGCCTACCCACCTACCCACTTCCCCACCTCCCTACCCGATCTCCCTACCCACCTTCCCACCTGTGTTTTACCTCCAGTTACTCACCTAGACCCGTTCATTTGTTCAAGCCTTTATCTACCTTTACACTCTTGTTATCTCACCTGTTCATATATTTATTTCCGATTATCTGTGTTTACCTCGTTCTTCCATTCTTTATCAGCATTTTTATCTGCTTATCTGATTCATTCACACCTTTACCTGCGTTTACCTGAGCTCGTTTACTTCGTCCCGTTCGTGTTACCTGTCACCTGTCTGTCTTTACCTGGTCGTGTCCTTATTCGTTCGTGTTCTTAATTGTACTTGTAATATATTTTTTTTTATTCTTAATTTAATATCATCTCTTTTTTTGTTTTGTTTTCGTTATTGATGTTATAGACTAAAATTATTCGTTGTTGTTATTATTTTGTTGTTGCTGTTATTATTATTATTATTATTATTATTATTATTATTATTATTATTATTATTATTATTATTATTATTATTGTTGTTGTTGTTGGCATTATTATTATTGTTGTTGTTGCTATAAAGAGTTCAACGCTACGTCACCTGAAAACTACTTACTTACTTACCTGGTAACCGACTTGTTGAGTACCGTTACCGAAATACCGACTTATTGAGTACCGAGACCGACTTACCGAGTACCAAGATCGACTTATCGAGTACCGAGTTACCAAAAATACACGAGATAGCTGCATACTGTCGGCTTTCTTTTACCCGAGTCGAACTTCATCAGTGGGTGTTTCAGGGCGCATGAACCCCCAAAAGAAAATGAGAAGAAGAAAAAAAGAAAAGAAAAAAGATTAAGGGGTGAAATTACGAGAGAATAAATAGCCAGAATGATCGTTAATAGCAGGGAACAATCGGGAGAGGAAATGAAGCACACGGGTAGTTTTAGGCTAATGATCAAGTGAGTGTAGGGCCAGCGGGCAGGTGAGTGGCTGAGTGAATTGGTTGGGTCTGGTTGGGTTTGGTTGGTTGTTGGGTGGCTGGTTGCAGGCTGGTTGCTTTTGGTTGCTTGGTTACAGAGGGTTTACTCAACATGTCATTTGAAGATTCAACCTAACCTTCTCTCCTCCTCCTCCACGCTTATTTTTACCTGAGAAGTAACCAACCTGATATCATTTGGAGGTTAGGTTAGGTTACAATACCTCTGTCAAAAAATACATGACACAAAATTCTTACGTTCTCACAAAAATCTTACTATCTGAAAAAAAAAAAAAATTCTTACGTTCTACCACAAAAAATTCTTACGTCCTGACAAAATTCTGATTATTTTTGATGTTTTTACATCTTAATTAACACACTTTATGACGGGATTATCTTCAGGTGAGGGCTGTATAAGTTACCTGGCTGGCCGACCTCTAATGAGAAGACCGCGTTATGTGAGGAATGTGTGTGTGTGTGTGTGTGTGTGTGTGTGTGTGTGATATTGGGTATCTGTAGACGAGACACTGAACTACCTGTGATAAAATGCAGATTGGCTCTCTCTCTCAAAAACTAGCTCAGATCTCATTCCTCTGGGTCGTTTTTGTACCAACACATATTCCAAAGAGGTCGTGTTGTCTTGACTACCTGAGAAGCTGGGTTTACCGATGAGGAGAGACAGAGAGAGATAATAACGAGATAAACCAAATGATGAGACAGTGAGAGATAATAACGAGGTAAACCAAATGATGAGACAGAGAGAGATAAAACTATAGAAATGAGAACGATTAAAGGAGGATGATAACTGGTACCTAGAAGATGAGATAATGTAAACTAAGAGAGTGAAGGAGAGGTAAGATTTAGGACAGGTAACAAACTAAAGGTAATTAGTATACAGAGGTGAACACGAACACCTGGAGGAAAGAAGGGAGAGAGAGAGAGAGGGAAGGAGGGAGGAGGAGAGAGAGACTCGTTAAGTGAAAAAGACAGAGAGAACAATGTAGCAATTTACAGGTAATAAACTAACTAAATACGACGTTGTAAATGAGGAGAAGAGAGAGAGAGAGAGAGAGAGAGAGAGGTCATAAGCACTCACCTAACCATCAACACAGGAAACAGAGTCGTTCATTAAAAAAAATCGACTCGTACTAAAAAAAAAATGCCATCACGAGCAATCAGTATCACCTGGCATTCACCTCTACCACTGCATTTACACGCCAGACGAACGTTCGCCCACCTATGTGCCTGCAGGGGTCTCTCTCTCTATCTCTCTTAAGGCACAAGCATTTGACTCGATTCCCTGACGCCTCTCAAAGCCAAGGGCCAAACACAGGTAACCTAGAGTGTATTTACCTGTCGATCCAGGTGTAAACAGCAGGAGGGGGAGCGTCTTCTGAAGGTGTCTCTCTCAAGTGTTTTCTCAGTTCGTCGCCTGCCTTCAAGTGCTTCTCTTCAACACCATCAAATGTGTATCTTAAGTGTATCTCTGGGGCTTTTAAGTATTCTCCTTAACAAGTCATCAAATGGGTCTCTTCTAAGTGTGTGTCTCGGTTTATAAGTGTCCTCCTTAAGTCATCAAGTGTGTATCTCTCGGCTTTGAAGTGTTAAATTAATAAATGTATCTTTTTAAGTGTATCTCTAGGTATATAAGTGTTAAGTCAATAAATGGATCTCTCTTAAGTGTGTCTCTCGGTTTATAAGTGTATAAGTATCCACCTTAAGTCATCAAGTGTGTGCTATCAATGTCACAGTATACTTCAACCCGTGAAAGAACAACCAGGGTCACAGTTCAGTGCTGGTGGAGGTAATACTGACGACCTGGTGGAGGGGGGGGACTTTCCTTACCTATGTTTACAACACTCGTCTGGGTGCTCATGACAGGTAAATGTATCCTTGAAAACTAATTAACCTGTGAGAAGGAATTAACGTGTGTGTGTGTGTGTGTGTGTGTGTGTGTGTGTCTGTCTGTCTGTCTGTCTGTCTTTTTTTTATCAGTTTAAGGCCAGAGTGACGTTCTTGAGTGACCTTCTTGAATATGGACTTTTACGTTGAGTGCTTGCTGGGTGCTTGAGTGGACCTTCTAGAATACGGACCGAGGTGATGTGGCGCTCAGATGAATACTGATGATCTGAGACTCATACATTCCTTAGTTATGGGCATGATCTTCCCTCCTCCTTCCCCTTACCCCCTCCCCTCTCTCCTTCCTTCTCCCTCCTTCCTCCTCCTCCCTTACCCTCCCTTCATCCCTTAACTTCCTTCACCTTCCTCCTCTCCTCCCCCCTTACCCTCCCTTCATCCTTCACTTTTCCCTTCACACCTTCATTTAATCCTTCTCATCTCTCATCCCCTTCCTCCCCTCACCCTTCCCGAATCTCCTCCATCTCTCCTCACCCCTTCCACCCCCCCCCCCTCCTCTCACGTCTCCTTGTAAAGACATAAGTAGATCTTACATTAATCTCGTGTTAACTGACTGACTGACTTGACTGATTCTACTTGTTTCATCTGTTGACACGGCAGCTGTGTCTACCCTTTAATTTACAATGTTTAATTTACATACAGGTGTTTAAATGATTTAAATACAGGTGTTTTTAGGAATTTACAGACAGGTGTTTTAGTAATTTACATACAGGTGTTTTCAAGTGATTTACATACAGGTGTTATTAAGTGATTTACAGACAGGTGTTTAGGTGATTTACATACAGGTGTTTATAAGTGATTTACATAGGTAAGATAATGTTATAATTTACAGAATGATAATGCTTGATTTTGGGGTTAGTAAGCATATGGTGATGTGTTAATAGACAGATGTTGAGTTGAAAAATCACTGTTTATAAACGTCACGAGATATAAAAAAAATATATGTATTGGTTTAGCTGTTAGTAGTGCTGCCATTTAGCTAGTATTGTGTTGATAATATTTTGTGTCTGCACGTTTTTGGTTTTATAATAATGCCTCGTGTCTTATAATACTACTCAAAATTTTATAATGGTCATGTGGTCTTATAATAATGCTCTTTGTGGTTTCATAATAAGTGTGATCTTATGAATAATGCTTCTGTGGTCTTATACGGTCAAGGGTCTATGAAGTATTATGTCTATATTCTTATAATGTCATGGATCATAATAATGCCTTCAGTCTTATATAATGTGGTCTTATAATATGCTTTAGTTCTTTCATCTCCCCACCTTTCCTTCTCCTCCTTTCTCAATTCCTCTTCCCTCTTCTTTTTCTCTTTCATTACCTCCCCCTTCCATTCTTCCTTCCCTTCCTCCCTCCTTTTTTCCTTCCTTCCGTCCCACCCCTTTCCCTCCCCTCTCTCCCTACCCTCTCTCCCGTCCTCCCTCCATACCTTCTTCCCTTCCCTCCCTCCCTCCCTCCCTCAGCCTCCATCATACAGCCTCTAAGATGTTACCACGGTCACTCTGCCCCACCATTCCCTCCTCCCATTCATTTTTACCTTGAGGGAATCACAGGTGTTGAATCTCGTTAAAACGCCTGTTCAAAGATCTACCTGACATAGCCACAGGTGTTGAGCCTCATTAATGCATCTGCTTAATGATGACATGTAAATTATGTTTAAAACTGTTTATATTGATTGCATTAAGACAAAATCCAATGAGTATTTTCTATTTAATTAAATAATAATAGAAACCAATTAATTTACCTGATCAACGGTATTTTGTTTTAACCACTAAGCTACTGGTTAATCCTCCCTCACTTATCCACCTCCCCTCCCTCCCACAACCCCCCACTTTCCCTCTCTCTCTCCCCCATTCCCCTCCTGCCCCTCTTCTCCCTTCTCCCCTCCTCAGCCCCTCTCCTCCTTCTCCCCCTCCCTCAGCCCCTCCTCACTCCCCACCCCAGCCCCTCCCCTTCCTCCCCTCCCGCAGCCCAACCACTAATTAAAATAACTAAATAATCACCTCCTCCCCAAGGCCAATCTGACACAACAACAAAACACAGCGGCAGAATGGATATAAAACTCTCCTCCTGACCCAACAATCACTAGTTCGAGTCCCCCAGTCGGTCAATAGCTGAGGCGCTTCTAGTCGACCCTGTTGGGGAATGGGTACTAGAGTTTACAGTCACGATAAAACGCGTAAGAGTACAATGCTATCCTCGCTGTCTCCTCCTGTATCCTTGAGGGGGTTTAGGTCGTCAGTGGAGTGGATATTATTTAAGGTATTAGTGGAAAATATCTTTAACGAGCTTTATCCAATGTCTCAAGACGGTGTAATAAGACGTCTGGGGGAGGGGAAGGTGGCGGTGCATATCTTCACATTAACTAACAAGCTTAATGTCTGCCGCAACGTCTCGCTCTTTGTTTAATGGTGACAAGATGTGTGTGTGTGTGTGTGTGTGTGTGTGTGTGGAATGTCGGATCAGGAAACAATGTCTATCGGGGTTAGAAAAAAAATATATAAAACATCAGATCTGAAACAAATGAGCAACGGGCCCATAAAGAAATGAAACTCACACTCACGTAACAAATGAACATCGGGTTTATAAACAATTGAAATTTATAAATGAATATTAAGTTGAAGAACAAATGAGCATCAGATATTTTAAAACAAATGATTATGAAGCTTATAAATAAAAGTTCTTTATAATTGAAAGCAAATGATAAGAGAAAAGCAAGAACTAAACATCAGAATGAAGAACAAATGAGCATCGTATACTCGTGAATAAATGACCCTTACACTTATAAACAAATGATCATTGAACTTATAACCAAATGCAACTCACTAACAACAAATGAGCATCGGGGGTTATAAACAAAATGTTCATACACAAACAAATGACCATCAGAGTAATAAACACCAGAACAATCGACCTTATAAATAAATGAATACAATACACAGAGAACAAAAGCGCATCGTAATCTCATAAACAAAATGAAAGGACCTGGAAACCAATGAGCATTAACACTTAAAAAAAACAAAAACATAAACGCATCGGACACACAGAACAAAGGAGCGTCGGAGATGTAAACAAATGAGCATCAGATGGAACAAACGAGCATCGGGAGGAGTAATAAGGGCGGGAAACGTACGGGGGATAGGAATGAAGGTTTGTAAAGGCATTCCAAACCATAACTAAAGCTCAGTAAAATTTCTGGGTTATAATCACCATTAGGCCTGGTCGTTCCTCTCCTCCCCGTGTTTACATCCCTCATTAGAATTAATAATAACAGTCGTTAATCCTCCCGTAAATCAGCTAGAGACGTCAGAGAAGAGCAATGACTGGTAATTATGCGCTCGTTCCCATCCCTCATTCACTCCGCTAGTCTTAAGTTTACGGAAAATTCTACAAAATGACAAAAATAATAATAATACTTTCTTGTCGCGGGTCGTGATGTTGATTTTGTAGAGGAAATATATCCATTGTATAGTCAGGTATATTTACAGGTTCTACTGTTGATTTAAGGTATATTCACGACTTTACTGTGGTATAATGAATTAATCTCTCTCATATTATCAATATAATTTACGTAACCTTGAACAAAATCGTAAAAATTCAATATAAAACCAAAAAAATTTAGATACGAAAAAGTACAGAATTTTGATATAAATTTTTCAATAAATAATATTTCTATTTTATCTATGGTAATTTTAAAGTATGTAATATAGTGTATCACTAACTGTGTGTGTTAGTAGTAGAGTAGCGAGTATCAGCTGTTTGTTTACCGTGACGTCACTGTTTCTCAAGATTTGTTGTTGATTTTTTTTATTACATATATCTGTAATATTTTGTATTTTATTGTTGTTTTTTCTGTTTCTTTTACGTTAAACAAATATTCAGTGATTTTTATTTTATATTTTGTTTATTTTTCATAATGTTTCCTTTTTCTGTGGATGGCAACCAAACAAATCCAGTAGTGGTAATAAGAAGGTAAACACACCCCTCCCTCACCCCCCTTCCCCTCACTGCCTCCCTCCTCCTCACCCCTCCCCTCGCCCTCTCCCCTCCCCTCGCCCTCTCACCCCTCCCCTTCACTCAGACCATTAACATTATTAGCCAAAAATCATTTAACCAAATAATCAGCTTCATAGATCAAACAACACCTAATATATCACCCTAATAGCAAGAAAAACAAACAAACCCACCCTTCCCTTGCACACACACACACACACACACACACACACACACACACACACACACACACACACACACACACATACACACACACACACACACACACACACACACACACACACACACACTTCCCACGGCACCTGGGAGATGGAATGGGGAAAAGGCGGGGACGGAATGGGGAAGGAAAAGGGAGGATGGACAATATATACATTCCACAAGACAGGACCTCCCAGGCTAAAACGAGAGAGGTACAAGCAACACTACCCTGACGAACGCCGCCAGATGGGCCACACAGCCTCTACCGTCAGTCAAACATGGAAGGGAAGGGGAGGGGGAGGGAAGGGGATGGGAGGGGAGGGAGAGGGGGTGAACGCTAGGAGAGCTACTGAACACTTGACTGTAAGCCAATTAAATGCTTAACTTATGCCCATTACATACTTGTGCCTCTGATATCCTAGACGTCATAATTCATCCCTCTTGTAGTGGTGAAGTCGTGTGTGGTATACAGTGGACCTTGTGTGTGTGTGTGTGTGTGTGTGTGTGTGTGTGTGTGTGTGTGTGTGTGTGTGTGTGTGTAATCAAAATCCCCCAGCATCATGATAAATACACAATAGCCAATAAAAAGTTATAAATAAGCTAAAAATAATATACTGGACAAAATCTCCAATGGACGCTCATCATCGGACAAAAAGTATATAGGTTAGGTTAGGTTAGGCTAGGCGATAATTGGTTTTGTATAACTGTTTAATCGCCCTCCCCCCTTCCTACCCCTTCCACCCTCCTTTCCCCCCTCACCTCCACCACTTCCCCTCCACCCTTCCCCTCCACCCTTCCCCTCCACCCCTTCCCCCTCCACCCCTTCCCCTCTCCTTCCTCTCTATGCAATCCACTTAAACAAAAAATCTCCTTGAGTTGAAGGTCACACGTCGGATTACCACGCAGTGTCATAATCTTTAGAGTAAACAAGTCTTAGCGAGCCTGAGACAGATGCAACTTCCCCCAAAGGCCCTCTGCTTACACTCCAGACGTTAAGTGTATCGTGTGTTCTGTCCCAAATCCCATCAAGAAACAGGTTGGATTTGAGGCTGTTCTGATTTTTGTTTTTGGTGTCTAATGATGTATGTACGTGTTAATTTTTTTGTTTGCCTGTCTCTCTGTCTATTTATCTATCTGTCAACCTCTCCCTGTCTATATCTATCTTTCTATCTATCTATCTATCTCACTGTCCATCTATTTACATTCCTTAGTTCAATCCAAAGTCATGTATTCCCAGGACGATCGGAATTACTTATACTGTATAAGATGAACATAACCTTCACAGTACTGGGAAAAGAAACCTTCAACTCCTTCCCCTACAACAGCTGTGAAGACCCCGGGAGCCTGACTCATGTGAATATTGATGTTACTCACTGTAAACACGATCTAAGAGCCTCATCCATGTGAATATTACATCATACTCACTGTACACACGGGCCAGGCACTACCCTTATCATCGACCATCTTGACGGAGGTGCTGTAGTGTACTGTACTTACCTGGAAGAAAGTACATAATAATTAGTACATGGGAAGTAGAAAAAGGTAGACAAGGTGATACTAGTGATAGTTTATGAACACAGGAAGTACTATTTGGGTGCTTTACCTTTTACTTACACCTGTCTTATTAATTAATCAAGAATAAGTGTTGCAGGTATAATGATATGTTAAGTATAAGGTTTATTTTGCTAGTATATTTAGATTTTATTAGTTATTTATATTTTTCTGTTTATTTTGTGTGTTGGGATAAATGGGTGAAGAAAGGTGAAATAAATGAGGAAAACAAAGATGAAGAAAGGGGTATGAAGACAATTAAAACACACACACACACACACACACACACACACACACACACACACACACACACACACACACACACACGCGCACACACACACTAAATGTTACCTATCATCAAATTCATTCACTACCACGTAAATAAATAAACATTATCCAACATTTAAACATAACAATTCAATAAACATTCCTTTCGTCTTTTTTCCCCAGGTGAGTGTGAGTGAAGGTGTGTACAGGTGTGAAGGGGGGAGATAACGTCACCCCTCATCAAGGTAGGTGGCGGCACAGGTAGACTCACAGCCCCCCATCACCAGGTATGGGTACAGGTAAGGGTTAACACCTTCTTTATTAACTCCTTTGAGTCATGGAGGCTTATATCATCGTTGTCAAAGGGTTAAATTGTCGTCGTCAAAGAGTTAAGGGGTTAGGTTATGTTATGTTAGGTTAAATTAAGTTAGAATAGATTTCATTTGCATTCGGGTAGCTAATCCTCAGGTGAATCAAGCTTAGAGGGTTTAATCTTCCACTAATCCGAGTCAATAATATCTAACCTCTAACTAACATATTTACTTTAATACATCATAAATAACTAAATAAATGACTTAACAAAGGACTCCTATAATAAATCTCTATGTCACTATCTCAACTACTTAACCACCTCGTAAATATTAGCGTCACCTTCAGTTGCCACTAAGTAAATATGACCAAATTCTCAAGGCTGAGTTAGTACCTAGTAAATATTGTAATTTATGGCTCATACAAGGACAGGTATATATAATGAATTTCTTGTTAAGTCTGTGAGTTACTGGAGTGCCCGGCTTGTTGAGGGGTAGGGCCGCCCATATAGCCAGCAGGTGGGCGGTGTGAGGTGTGGGTGAGGTGTGGGAGGGATGAGGTATGGGTGGCGTGGGCGGTGTGAGGTGTGGGAGGGATGAGGTATGGGTGGTGTGGGCGGTGTGAGGTGTGGGAGGGGTGAAGTATGGGTGGTGTGGGCGGCGGTGAGGTGTGGGTGGGGATGAAGTATGGGTGGTGTGGGTAGGGTGAGGTGTGGGTGTTACAGGGTGGGAGGATATGTCACCGTATGACCTTGGAACCATTAACCCATTACACACCCATTGCCACCCATTCCAAGGTTATCTCTCCATTCCCTTCCATTCACTCACTCACTCTTTCTCTCCCTACTCTCATCCTTCACCTCCCCTCCCCATCACCCAACATACACCCCATCTCCCCATCACTCGCCCCATAAGGTATGTGTGGTGTCTTCTACTCAATAACACACATCAACATAAGCACCTTAAAACAGGTTCCTCGGCCAGGTGAGGTGAAGGGTCTTGTCTGGTACACCTGTATCTCTCTCTCTCTCTCTCTCTCTCTCTCTCTCTCTCTCTCTCTCTCTCTCTCTCTCTCTCTCTCTCTCTCTCTCTCTCTCTCTCTCTCTCTCTCTCTCTCTCTCTCTCTCTCTCTCTCTCTCTCTCTCTCTCTCTCTCTCTCTCTCGCCATACATAATACACATCTGATAGGAATATTTTTTTTTGCTATACCTTAATACAAAATAAAACATGTATGGTAAAAGTTGGTTAGGTTAGGTTAAGTTAAGTTAAGTTAAGTTAAGTTAGTTTAAGTAAGGTAAGGCTAGATTAGGTTAGTAATGACGTCATTCAGTTATAGTCCACATTATTATCTAAAAAAATAGTAAATAGTTAGATAAAACAATTTGAACACATAACTAATAGCAGATATAGACTTATAACACATTCTATATATTAATAAAAAACTAAAGTAAATAGAGAAAATTAAATAAAACAAAATAATAAATATAATGTCAACACAATATATATCAGTAACTGGACACACACACACACCTCCTCCT
>NW_024753650.1:507500-522500 GCF_018991925.1 Homarus americanus | reverse complement strand
AGGTTAGGTTAAATCAGGTTAGGTTAGGTTAAATTGCATTATTTGTATAGGTGTAGGTTAGATTATTGTAGGTTAGGTTAGGTTAAATTAATATAGGTTAAGTTGAATCAGGTTGTTATATTAATTTAGTGTAAAGTTAACCTCGGATAAGTGTAAGTGAATATAAGTGAGTCTTCAGTGTAACTAATGACAAGTAAGCGAGGATTGGGATGTTAAATAAAGTATACTGTATAATTGTTGTAACTACAAGTGCAGGGAATAAGATACAAGTATAATTGTTAATTTAAGTGCAGGAGGTAAGGTTTAAGTGTACTTAGAGCGTTGTGTAATGTGATAGGTGTTTTTAAGTGGAATTTGTAGTATCTTAAGCGCAGTAAGTGAGATGAGTAATAATTTTAAGCGGAAGATAAAATTTAAGTACGGATTTAGCGCTGTAATGAGTAAGCGAGAGTCAAACATTGTGTTGTGTTAAAGCGAGATTAGATTAAAGAATAGAATTGTGTTGCGTTGTGTTGAGTTGCGTTGAGTTGTGTTACACTTTGTGTTGCGTTGTGTTATACTTTGTTGTGTTGCGTTGTGTTATACTTTGTTGTGTTGCGTTGTTTTGTGAATAAGCGAGGTTAGCGAAGTGTCTACAGTAAGCTGTGTTAAAATACTTTGTAAGCGATGGTTGTAAACACTGACATTTATAGTTTGCGTGAACGAGTGTAGAAAAATAATGGTGTGTACTCTGGGAGGTGTTTACTTTTGCTATCCGCCATCTTGAAAATATTAATGTCCCCACCTCCCTTACAGAATTCAGGAGTTTAAACCCCCTCCCTTACAGAATTCAGGAGTTTAAACCCCCTCCCCTACTGAATTCAGGAGTTTAATCGCCTTTCCCTCTAGAATTCAGGAGTGTTCAAACTTCACGGTCGACACAGGTGGGGTAGAGAGCTAGTGTTGGTGCACAGTGTGACTCAAAGTGTGAATGTTAACAAATAAAAGCAACAACAGTTTATGGTCGGGATTCACATGGCTTTGCTTACGTTAATTTTCACCCATAATTTGATGCTGTTTTTTTTTTCAAAGTTATTTTCTGTATTTTAAGATAAGTTTTATTAATTTAACCAGACATGTAAATTCTCTCATATCTTTTCATTACGAGGAATAAAGAATTTATCATCAAACGAAAAAAACCCATTGAGAATGTGGGTAAAAAGGCTCTAAAATGTATCGTATCCAGCCTCACTGTTTATACCCCACCCACTTCCAAGCTTCGTGATGTTATTTAGCGCGGAATGTTGAGTAGGTGAGTGTGAGAGGTGGAAAATAATATATAGATCTAAATATGGGTCAGAGTGTGAGAGGGTGGAAAAGAAAATATAAATTGATAGAAAGTAATATTAACACTTGAGGTTGTCAGCTCCGTTTCAGTGCGGGAGGAAAAATTTGAACCGGTCCGTTTCTTTGAGTAGTACGTTAAAGTGTGTGATACAAAACAAAAAATAAAACTATAAAAATTAATTAAAACTAGAAGTCCAGGTCAACACGTCCGGTTCCGTGCATGAGAAGTAAGAAGACATCTAGGTTGAAGTCCAAGTCAATGTGTTCGATTCCGTGTATGAGTTTGAGGACTATGACACTCGTTCCAAAGAAGAGAAAGAGAGAGAGAGAGAGATGCAGACCGAGCCAACTCGTCCGGATCCGTGAAGGAATGTAAATCGTGTAACATATTTCAAGAGTCATTGCTTGAGTGCCTGAATTCATTATATATAAAACTGGTATATAATCCTTTTATTGCACTGACCAGAACCTGTTATATAGCTCCCAGACTGCCAGCATGGTAGTAAGTTTATTTATTTACCTTAACTGGAGATGTGAGAGCGATTCTGATTGGCTCACAACGACAACAAGAGTCTCAAGAAATTCTCACATGTACCGGGCGCCTTCCTTAGTTTTCCTAACCTATTTGACTCACTCACTTAGCTTACGAGACAAAGACGATGTTCAAAATGGCGTCTAAATTGCCTTGAGACTACTGTAATTATCTGTGATGGCTTGTGTCTCAGTTAAAGGCATCGAAAACGACGAACCTGTGTACAAGTGAGTGTTTAGACTCTTGGATCTTGTTCCCACTGAAATTTTTTTTATAAGTTTGTGTTGATATTATTATTTTTATTGTTACTGTTATTATTATTATTGTTGCTGTTATTATTACTATTATTATTATTGTTACTGTTATTATTATAATTTCTCCGTCATTCTTGTTTCCTTATTTGCATCATTCCATCACCCTTGTTAACTAATTATCTTGATTATTATTCAGTTATCAGCCGCTTGTTGTGTCTCGTGGTTTACTTCACTGTCTCACCTGTCTTAATTAATTGGTTATGTAGATCATTATTCCTCTCCACTAATTACTATCTTCGCTTAACGTTGCTTTAATTATCATCAATATTTTCTACTAATTAATCTCCTTTTGTTTATTTAAGTTATTTTAATTACTGTTCATTAATTAATTTATTCCTAGTTAATTATCTTCATTATTTTCATCATTTTACACTAAACAATCACCTCATTCTTTTTTGCTAATCACTCTTCATTTCTAATTAATTACCTTCATTATTTTTTCACTAATTACCTTCATCAACACTAATTACTCCCCATTAACTTAACCCAATACAATCACGAACCATTATTATATATTTAATCTTTTTTTTCCATGCCTTCGTTATCGGGTGATCTATTAAGGCGATAATTGCAATAACTAAGATTTATTACTCGATTACCTGAGTCATTTACCTGTCTCAATAAGGAGCTGTTTTACCTGTGTGCTCGTGCTTATTATTTATTTGTGGTGTGTTTATTGGAGCCTTTTGTCAGAGGTAATAATAATAATAATAATAATAATAATAATAATAGTAAAAATTTCGATGATAGAATAATGAAATCCAGAATTGTTGGTGAACTTTCGCGATCCCATTTAAAAGAACAGGTGGCCTTACACAGACACCTTAATCCCCTGGACTCACCTCACGTACCTCCCCCTCACCTCACGTACCTCCCCCTCACCTCACGTACCTCCCCCTCACCTCACCCTACCTCCCCCTCACCTCACCCTACCTCCTCTCTACACCAGGCTTGAGGTCTGTCCAGCACCTCTGGAATTTATTGTATGCTTTTCACTCTATGTAGACTAAGTTATTGTAGTTTTTATTGTAATTTTTATTGTATTTTTTTGTAATTTTTATTGTAATTTTTATTGTATTTTTTTGTAATTTTTATTGTAATTTTTATTTTATTTTTATTGCATTTTTTGTAATTTTTATTGTAATTTTTGGTTGAATTTTTTTGTCTCATTCATAACAATCCATCACCATTAAGAGACATTTTAATAACCCGATTAACAACGATTTGGTAGTGATTTTTTGTCTCATATTTTGTGACTCATAAATCACAATACTCCATCACCATAGACAAGAGACAATTTCAATCACCTGGTGTTCGTAATTGACTCTCTCTCTCTCTCATGTGTGGTGATTTACGAGGGTCCATCACAGGAAGGAGCCATTTTCAATTACAGCATCATTGGTCATTTATCACCACTGTGTTATAACCAGTGGTGCCTCAAGGCGAATGTTTGTTACTCTCGCCAATATATTAACATCACCTCAATGGATAGGGACTCTCAGCGACGCTCTTACCCTCGGTACCAAAAAAGTATCTATACGACTTTGTATGAGATAATATGACACAATGGATGAAGGATTTTGACAACCCTACCGAGATAACAGGAGTCGTAGTGTTCGTTTTGAAATTCATTGATCACCCCGAGTATAGATAGTTTATTTGAGATTCTGTGACACAAGTTATGATTCTTTGGGTTTGTTTTTTCTTTTAAGCTGTGAAACAAAAATACAGTTCTCAAAAGTTCGTAAGATTAATCTCTCGTGTAATCTTAGTAGTTCTCTTAAGTTGTGGCACAGAGATAAGATACATAAAAGTTTGTAAGATAAGATTCAACTTTTAATGATCATTTGAAAATATATAGTAACTTGTTCCCTTATGCTGCACCGTAAAGATTGATTCACAGAAATTAGTTACGATAATATTTCTCTTTTTATCGCGATCTTAAAAGTTATGTGACTCGCTTAAGCTGCTGTTTTAAGGCCGATTCTCAAAAGATTCTTACGTCACAAGTATATACGAATCCTTACGAATACGGACACCTAAACTACGAACCATCATGACTTGACTCTGGATTCACCTGGATTCATTGATTCTGAGTTAATGTTGTCCCTCTAAATTATTGCTAAATAATAATCACACCTTATGTAAAATTAGCTCAGGTTGAGTCTCGGTATAATTCTGACGCCATTTTGCATTGGATTCTCTACATTTCAGATAAAGTAAAAGTCAATTAAAAAATTAGATTGTCGTAGAAGAAGAATTTTACCTGACGTGCACGAGACAGGTAGACGCCCCCGTTCTTACTTCTCTAATTACGAAAAAAAATCCAACTTACGAACTTTTTGAGAATCCTTGGTAATGGATCACCCCCCTCACCCCTCCCCACCCCACTTCACCCCTCCCCACCCCACCCACCACCTCACAACACCCCACCACTTCCCACCTCTCACACCCCTCTTTCCCCACCCCCCAACCATGGAGGTATAATGATCCCCCCACCTCACCTCCCCCCCCCAAGAGAGGTGAGGGAAGAGTGACGTGTAATATATAGAGAAGGTGATAGTGATTTACCGTCGGGATGCATGAGGCAGTGATAGCCCCTCCTTCCTCTGCATGATATAGGAGGGTGATGCACGGGGTGTATCATGTTTACTGCATGACCAGGCCTGATGCTGATGTATTCATTGTGTTATATCTTCTTCCTGCTACTTCTTCTTCTTCTCGTGGTTCTTCTTTTCTACTCCTCCTTCTCCACCTCCTTCTTCTTCTCCTTCTTTTTCGCTTCCTCTTCCTTTTTGCTACTCCTACTCCTTCTCTTCTTTTCCACATTTTCCTCCCCTCCACATTCAATTAAAACGCTTTAAACAGAACACCAGTACAGTCTTGTTGTTCACCAAATAACAGCTTAATTGGTAGTCAAGGTACAGGATCCAACGTAATAACAGCTTAATGGGTTGTTAGGATACGTGATAAAAATAACAGCTTAATTGGTAGTCAAGGTACTCCATGTAACTATTAATAAGCTCGACCGAGTAGTAGGTCTCTTAAGTAAGTTATTTAAGGCTTCTTTTTTTTCAATGGACAATTACATGTAATTATCAGGTGAGATTCAGCTTATCTTGTATAGGTAAGATTAAGCTTTTGTTAAGTATACGTGGTGTAGGTGTACTGAGACACACACACACACACACTTTCCCAGGGACCTACCTCAACTTTCACCTCCTAACTTTCCCTAAGACAGTTGTGCTCTCTCACACACACGCCTGTAATGGTCAAGTAAGTGATTGACTTGACCTAATGTGATCTGACCTGACCTAACCTAATTGTAGGTGTCCTCACTTGACCTAACTGAGCTGAGCTAATGTGATCCGACCTAACCTAATCTAATTTGTGTCCGGAGCATATCTAACCCAACCTAACCCATATATAGTATTTGATCACGGTAACTCGCTAAGTGTGAACATGAACGTTGAAGGTTAGGTTAGGTTAGAATTTTTGCCCCATGCGTGAAAGTGCATTGTTTTGGGGTACAGGTATAGGGCTTGTTGACCGGCGCTTGTGTGTACCTGGCGGCGAGTTGTGTTACCTGTAGGAGTGAATTATCGAGGGAGACTTACATAGGGTACGAAGAGGAGGGGGAGGGGAGGGGGGGATGAGGAGTGGAAGAATGAGGGGAGAATGGGAGGAAGAGGACGGGAAGAATGGGAAGAAAAGAGGGAGAATGAGGGTGATGAGGAGGAAGAATGGGAAGAGAAGAGAAGGGGAAGAGGGGAAGAATGAGGGAGGTGAAGGGAAGAATAAGAGAGACGTGAATAATGAAGGAATAAAACAAAATAAGAATGTTTTTTCTCCACACACACACACACACACACACACAGGCAGGCCATGTCTTCAGGCAACAACTAGTGCTGCTGCTTGTCTTCTTGACCACATGTTATCCGCTGGTATGGTACGACCCAAAGATGACAGTGACGCGCGTGTGTGTGTGCGTGTGTGTGTGTGTGTGTGTGAAGAGTAAAAGAAGACGATAATAAAACTAGTGAAATGAAGACAAAAAACAAAAAAAATAATGATAAAAATGGACGAATGAGAGAGAGAGAGAAAGGCGTTTATTCCCGGTAATTTTCCTGGATCGACTTCTGTTCAGAGCTTCCCACACTAAAACTGTCATCACTCTAGCATTCCTCACTTCTCACTCATTCACCCCTCTACCTCATTCACCTTCCTCCTTCTCACTCTCTCCCCCTCTCCAAGAAAGATTAGCCCCGAGACCCTATTAGTAATTCGGCTGGTGATAGTTGCCGGATTAGGGGGGATTAATTAAGTGATTGGAAGGAGAGGAAGAACATGGATTAGGTCAGGTGATTAGAGTAGAGTAGAGTATAGTGTTGACAGGTGAGGGATTGGTGATTGGAACTAAAGGGTAAATGTGGTGTTTACTTGACCTTATGTTTATTTAATTACGTCTTTTATGTAGTTTATTGTCTGTTATTATTCTGTATTGTCTTTATTAATTTATTTGTTTTTGTTTATAGATTTATGACCTAATTTATTTTCGTCCTTTATTTTCGTTTAGTTATTTTATTGTTATTTTTTCCTATGTATATTTTTATTTATTTATTTTTATTACCATCATCAACTTTCTTCCTTCCTCCTCCTCCAACACAAGTCGGCCTCCTCCCTCCTCCCTCCTCCCTCCAACACAACAAACTCCCTCACCTCCTTCCTCCCTCCCTCCCTCTCCTCCCCTCCAACACAACAAACTCACCTCTCCTCCTCCCTCCTTCCACTCCAGCAGGATCTCAGGAGTCTATAGGCATCCTGCGTGTGTCATTAGGATAATAACAGGACCATCCAGATGTGATGGATGCTGCTCTAGTCCTGGGGAGGGGGGTGAGACCTGGAGGGGTGAGAGGGTGGGGGTGAGACTGAGGGGGGTGAGACTGGGTGGACTGGGGGAGGGGTGAGACTGGGGAGGAGAGAGGAGGAGGTGAGACTGGGGGAGGAGGGGTGAGACTGGGTGGGGGGTGAGACTGGGGGAGGAGGTGAGACTCGGGGGAGGAGGGTGAGACAGAGACTGGGTGGGGTGAGACTCTGGGGAGGAGGGGTGGAGACTGGGTGGGGGGGGAGACTGGGGAGGAGGTGAGACTGGGTGGGGGTGGACTGGGGGGAGGAGGGGTGAGACTGGGTGGGGGGTGGGAGACTGGGGAGGAGGGGTGAGACTGGGTGGGGGTGAGACTGGGGGGGAGGGAGGTGAGACTGGGGGAGGAGGGGTGAGACTGGGTGGGGGGTGAGACTAGGGGAGGAGGGGTGAGACTGGGGGGAGGAGAGATTGGGGGGGGAGACTAGGGGAGGAGGGTGAGACTGGGGGAGGGGGTGAGACTAGGGGAGG
This sequence comes from Homarus americanus, assembly GCF_018991925.1. Lineage (NCBI taxonomy): Eukaryota > Metazoa > Arthropoda > Malacostraca > Decapoda > Nephropidae > Homarus > Homarus americanus. Next base: position 514,936 of record NW_024753650.1, on the reverse strand, counting down.
AGGGGTGAGACTGGGGGGAGGGGTGAGACTAGGGGAGGGAGGGGTGAGACTGGGGGGGTGAGACTAGGAGGGGTGAGACTGGGTGGGGTGAGACTAGGGGATGGGGTGAGACTGAGGGGTGAGACTAGGGGGAGAGAGGGGTGAGACTAGGTGAGACAGGGGGGAGGGGGAGGAGGGTGAGACTAGGGGAGGGAGGGGTGAGACTAGGGGGAGGAGGGTGAGACTAGGGGAGGGTGAGACTAGGGGAGGAGGGTGAGACTAGGGGAGGGGGTGAGACTAGGGAGGAGGGGTGAGACTGGGGGGAGGAGGGGTGAGACTGAGCCCCATTTTTACCTGGAAAATTGGCCCAGGTGAAGCTAATCTGAAATTGGGACACCTGTTGACTTGGCTGAGTGTGTGAGTGTAGGGATGGGGAGGGGAGGGGTGTGGAGTGGGTGTGTATGTGATGGGGATGGGTGTGGTGGTGGGGAGGGGTGTGGAGTGGGTGTGTATGTGATGGGGAGGGGAAGAGTAATGGGTGTGGAGCAGGTATGGGTGTTATGGTCGTAGTGTGGTTATGGGTGTAATGGGGGCGTCATGGGGAGGTGTGCGATTGGCTATGGACCCATACATGGCATCGTATTAACCAACCACAGCTCGGGGTCTACATTATCCACCAATCAGAAACAAGCTTTTCCACCTGCTTCACACAGCACTATACGAAACCTAACTTAGTATTAATTTAACCTAACTACTCATTAACCTGACCTTAACCTAACTCACCATTAACTAACCTAATTTAACATTAACCTAACCTAAATTACCAATACCTTTGTTCTAACTGGAAAGAAATATGTCAGTAAAATAAAAGGTATCCTGTGATTGGTCATTCTGCTGTCGAGCTCTCTGACGTGAATGGTCAATCATAAATAGCCTTCATGACGTCAAAGCCAATCAGAGACACGGAATAACTCGGCCAGAAGGCAAGGAACCACCACGTAAGGAAGAAGAATCCAGCTGGTAGTTAATGGGTCGTTAATTTCGCTAATTAGGTAATTGGGAGGAACTTGGGGGCAAGTTCTTTGAGGTAGAGGGATTCCGGGAGGAGTGAGGGGGGGGGGGGGGCAGCAAGACGACCATGTGTCAAGGTAGAGTCAGAAAAGGATTGTTTGGTTGTTATAAGCTGAGAGGCAGTGGGAAGGAAGGGTCTTTGTGGTCTTATGAGTACTTACTTGTTCATTGAGTCTTAGTACAGTAGACGACAACTTTCAGAAATACACATTAAAGTCTCTCGTCAGGATCTCATTAGTACTACAATTATTTTAGGTCGAGTGCATTGACTTCCCATTTTAGGTATGGTGATTTTTTTACGCCTCACAACTAAAATACGATTCGACTTAAGGGTACTATAATTTTAACTTCAATTTTAACTTCTTGAATGCTATAATCTGAAACAATTTAACTACCAACTAATTAACTGACTGTTTAACTATTGTAACTATTAAACGATCATGTTAATTAATAGTTATATAGCCTTTAACACATTAGTAACGTGAGTTCTGAAGCATACGACGATTTTGATCTCCTATCGTCCATGTTTACACTGCCAGACGTACGATAACTTCAATTTTTTGTTCCTGGTGTGATAGAGAATTACAAAAATAGACAGACACAGACAGACATAGACAGACATAGACAGACACAGACAGACATAGAAACATCCATAAACGTAATAAGTATTTTTTTTTTTAGCTCGACTTGTGTTTTCACCGTCTAGACAAATTTGGCGCCGCTGTCATAAAAGAAAATCAGTCATGGCAGCGGGAACCAAATGAGAGTCCACCAATATGACGGGAACAACAGAAATCAAATGAAGATCTAAATTTACAACCACCACGAAAATCAAATGAGAATGTCATGTCCCAGCGGCAATAAAGTCAAATGAGCTTCTATAAATAATATCACCTAACGGCCATTAAAGAAAAAAATCAAATCAAGGTCTAATTAATATTGAATTATTTTGCACCAAGGAAAAAAATCAAATGAGAGTTTATTGTTTAATATAGTAATGAAATGAGTGTATTGTGTCGTATAATAATCAAATGAGTGACTATACTGATTCAACAGTGATGATGGTGATGAAATAAGTGTGTGTGTAAGAAATATTGAATGACATTATGTAACGTTGTGAGGTAAGACATCAAATGAGAGACTGTACAATGACGAAGCAGCAATAAAAGTCAAATGAGAGTCTGTAAAAGAAAATAGGAAATTATTATGTCACGGTATTAACAACTAACACAACTCTAACAACATCAATCACAACAACAATAATAACCAACAACGAAAATAACCACAACGACTTGAATCAATAACAACAACAACACGAAGTAGTAACAACAACAACAACCACCACCACCGCAACAACAACAACAACCACCAGAACAAGAATAATAATAACAACAACAACCACAACAATAACTAACATAATAACCCCAACACTGAACGAAACACAACCGAAGCAACAACCCGAACGAAATATAACCGAAATAGTAAACAGAAAACACCGAACGAACTTTTTTTTTCTTCTCAATTCGCTTCTCGTCACCTGCCTAGTTGACTCACCTGGGGACGACGCTAATTGGATGTTTAAGTTAGCCAATGACACACCTGTCAGAGAGACGTGTTTGTGACAGGTTCATGACAGACGTGTTGGTGACGTGTTGATGCCGAGGAAAGTCATTATTTCCATACCTCCATCACCAACTATCCGTTTTCTATAAGTGAAACCTCTATTTAACGGACTATATGGACGTTAAAAAGCTCTTATATTCTTAACAAAATCCAAAGTTGAAAAGCTCTTATATCCTAAACAAAATAGTAAGAAAAAAAATCCTCAACTGTTATCTAATTGGGTCAAAATGGCGACGAAATATACCAGAGGCTCTATCTTCATTAGTTCTGTTATCACCAATTACTATGTGTGGGTGGGAGTGGGTGGAAGTGGGTGGGAGTGCTGGGTGGGGAGGGGGGGGTAGGGGAGGGTGGGGAGGGGGGGGAGGTGGGTGGGGGGGTGGGAGGATGGGAGGGTGGAAGTGGGTGGGAGGGAGGGGGAAGGGAGATGGGAGGGGGGAGTGGGTGGGGGGTGGAGTGGAAGGATGGGAGGGTGGGAGGTGGGTAGGGAGTGGGAGGGAGGGGATGGGGGGGGTGGGTGGGGTGGGTAGGGGAGAGGATGGGAGGGGGTGAAGTGGGTGGGAGGGTGGGGGAGGGATGGAGGGGTGGGTGGGGGGAAGTGGGTGGGAGGTAGGGGAGAGGGATGGGGAGGGGGGGGAAGTGGGTGGGGGTGGGTGGGGAGAGGGTGGGAGGGTAGGTGGGTGGGAGTGGGTGGGGAGGGGGACGGAGGGGGATTGGAGGTGGTGGGTGGGTGGGGGAGAGGGTGGGAGGTGGAGGGGGTGGGGATGGGAGGGTGTGGGTGGGAGGGTAGGAGAGAGGATGGGAGGGGTGGAAGTGGGGCAGGGTGGGAGGGGGTGGGGAGGTGGGAGGGTAGGGGAGGGGGGACGGGAGGGGTGGGAAGGGTGGGGGGGGTAGGATGGAGAGGATGGAAGTGGGTGGGAGTGGTGGGAGGGATGGGAGGGGATGGGAGTGGGTGGGGTGGAAGGGATGGGAGGGGGGGAGGGTAGGGAGAGGATGGGAGGGGTGGAAGTGGGTAGGGAGGGGGAGGGAGGGGGTGGGGAGTGGGTGGGAGTGGGTGGGGAGGGATGGGAGGGTGGTAGGGAGTGGGTACAGGGAGAGGGTAGAATTAATTTAGGGAGGGATGGGAGGGGGTGGAGGTGGGTGGGGTGGGTAGGGAGGGTGGGAGGGTAGGGAGAGGATGGATGGGAGGGTGGGAAGTGGGTGGGAGTGGGTGGTGGGGAGAGGGGTGGGGGGGGTGGGAGGGGGGAGGCTGGGAGGGTGGGAGGTGGGAAGAGGTGGGAGGGGTGGGGAGGGTGGGAGGGTAGGGTGGGGAGGGGGTGGGGGTGGAGGGGGAGAGGATGGATGGGAAGGAGAGGGTCAGAGATTGGGTGGGGAGGGGATGGGGAGGGTGGGATTGGGATGGGGGGGGTGGGAAGGGTGGGAGGCAGGAGAGGGGATGGGAGGGAGGTGGAAGTGGTGGGATTGGGTAGGGGAGAGGATGGGAGGGAGTGGAAGTGGGTGGGAGGGTGGGAGGGTAGGGGGGTGGGTAGGAGAGGATGGGAGGGGTGGGGAGTGGAGTAGGGGGTGGGAGGGGGGAGTGGGTGGGGTGGGTAGGGGAGAGGATGGGAGAGGGTGGGGAGGGTAGGGAGAGGAGGGATGGGAGGGGGTGGGAGGATGGGAGTGGGTGGGGGGGAGGGTGTGGATGGGAAGGTTGGGTGGGAGTGGGGTAGGGGAAGTGAGGATGGGAGGGGTGGGAGTGGGTAGGGGAGAGGATGGGAGGGGTGGAGGGTAGAGAGGACGGGATGGCGGAAGTGGTGGGGAGGGTAGGGAGAGGATGGGAGGGAGGAAGTGGGTAGGGGAGAGGATGGGAGGTGGGAGAGGATGGGGAGGGGTGGAGAGGGTGGATGGGGAAGTTGAGACTCGGGAATGGGTTTGTTTACATCGGTCAGCTGGGGACGGAAACTATTCACCTGGCCAACCCGCCAAACGTCTTTCACCTGTACCTGGTCTTGGGGGCAATTGTTTCTTATTTCTGAGTGTATAATGGAGGTGGTAAAGGATGATGTCAGGGCAGCAGCAGGGAACCTACAAGTGTGTGCTGGCCACCAGGCTGGTGGGGAGGCGGCCATTCACGCCATGAGATTGATATTTGAGCAGCGTGATTGTGAGGCCGTTCTCCTGGTGGATGCTTCAAACGCATTCAACATACTTAACCGCAAGGCGGCACTGCACAACATCAAGATCAAGTGTCCTAGCTTTGCGATGTATGTTGAAAATTCGTATAGGAATCCTTCAGACCTCTACGTAGTAAACAACAAGGCTCTACGAGGTGATACCATCCTACAGTCGACCGAGGGAACAACACAGGGAGACCCCGTTGCAATGGCAATGTATGCAATAGGCCTATCAGTGCTCCAACAAGAAATAAAGTATGAAACAACTGGGGTCAAACAAGTGGCATATGCTGATGACCTCACAGGAGCAGGAAAAGTGGAGGACATCAAAAAGTGGTGGGACCTGGTAACATCGCGAGGTCCACAAATAGGGTACCACCCAAACGCCAGCAAATCCTTCCTCATCGTGAAGCCAGATCATTATGATCGGGCTGTGGAGGTTTTCGGCGAAAGTGAGGTCAAAATAACTAAGGACGGCCAAAGACATCTAGGCGCAGTAATTGGCACTACGGACTTCAAGACCCAGTACGTAGGGGAAAGGTGAACGAGTGGGTTAGCGAAATCCATGCTCTATCGGAGATTGCTAACACAGAGCCACATGCGGCCTTTGCAGCATTCACACATGGAGTCAAGCATCGTTGGAACTACCTGATGCGTACCATCCCTGAGATCCGACCCCTCCTCCACCCTTTGGAAGAAGCAATCAGTGTCAAGTTCATTCCCAAACTAGTGAAACACCACGACTTAACCCCAGTAGAAAGAACACTTCTTGCACTTCCACCAAGACTGGGAGGGATGGGACTAACTAATCCAGAGGAGATTGCTGACTCTGAACATCAAAATTCACTTAAGCTCACGGCAGCCCTCACTGACCACATAATAACCCAGAATGCAACAGGAGAAGTGGACACCAGCGAAGTTAATAAGATCCGTAGATCCATTACAACAGATCGGCAGCACTGCCAAAATGACACGTTGCAGCAACTATTGCTGCAGGTTCCAGAAAATTTGACAAAAAAAGTAGCTATAGCGCAGGAGGTGGGCGCCTCGAACTGGTTAACTACGTTACCGATAAGGGCAAATGGTTTCAGCCTTAACAAACAAGAATTTACAGATGCCATTGCTCTAAGGTACGGTTGGCCAGTAGATGGTTTGCCCTCCCAATGCGTGTGTGGCTATTCCTATGATGGCGATCACGCCATGGTTTGCAAGAAGGGGGGCTTCATATGCATGAGGCATGACGAGGTAAGGGATCTCACAGCAAATATGTTGAAGGAAACCTGCCGGGACGTCATGGTAGAACCGACCCTCCTTCCACTGGATGGCGAGATCCTCCAACACAGGACTTCAAACACATCTAACGAAGCCCGTGTGGACGTCAGTGCTCGAGGATTCTGGACGCGGGGACAGCGAGCTTTCTTCGACATCAGGATTTTTGATCCCATGGCCGCTTGTCACCGTAACCTAGCTCTCGATGCCGCGCATAGGAGGAACGAGAACGACAAGAGAAGGGCATATGGGGAGAGAATTCAAAATGTCGATCAAGGCAGCTTCACTCCGCTAGTGTTCACAACCTCTGGTGGGATGGGCCCAAGCGCAAGATGTTTCTACGCCAGACTCGCGGAGCTGATCTCCGAGCAGAAGCAGCAGCCCAGAAGTTATGTCACAGCCTGGATGAGATGTCGACTGTCCTTCTCTCTCCTTCGGTCGGCTTTGCTCTGCCTCAGGGGAACGAGAGCTTCTGCCCCTACTCCGTCAACTGCTGCAGATATCGACTATGAGGCTACAGTCACCGAATGCCGCATCGATCTGCGGCTCAACTAATTTAACACAGATAGGATAGTTGCTTATGTATTAGGATATTTAATATTAAGGTAAATAAATGGTGGCGAAGGTGTGGCTATTGGGGGAGGCTGGAGGCCACGTAGTAGTAGTAGTAGTAGTAGTAGTAGTAGTTATTCATTGTCTCTTTATCATTTATTTTATTCTTTCTCTCGTTCATAAAATATCCACCAGTTTCGTTATTAAGATGTGAGTGTTTCTCTCTGTCTCTATTCTTGTTCTATTTCTTCTTTCTTCTTCTCCTCTTCCTTCCTCTTCTCTTATCCCCTCATTCCACTTTTTCTCACACATTTTTTTGTAATTTTCTCCCGTCTCCTTCAATATATGACCCACCAGCATCACAGCCCAGCGCCCCATGTCAAAGGTCATGACCCAGGAAGGTTTATGACCCTATTGTCTCTCTTTAAGTTTCTGTAAGACTGAAAGTGATAAGAAACTGATAAAAGAGAAATAAACTTACGATCATTTTAACCTTTTTTTCTTAAGAGGTTTATTTTAAAAGGTTTATTCTTTAAGATTTATATTCAAGTTTATTTTATTTATTATTGTTATGTGGTTTTATTGAGTTAGTGTGTTATTGGTTTTATATATTTTCAATTTATTTTGTGTGTTTATATCTGAATTTATTTATATTATGTGGAAGAGGTGGAAGAGAGAGGTGGAGGAGGGGGTAGAGGTGAAGGAAGGAAGGGAGATAAGGGGTAGGGAGGGTAAGGGAGTGGGGGGGAGAATACAACAGGAGAATAGGTCGAGTCAGTGGCTTATATA
>NW_024753650.1:492500-505000 GCF_018991925.1 Homarus americanus | reverse complement strand
GTGGTGGTGACAGTAAGAATCGTGGTGGTTGGGTGGCGGTAGTAATAGTTGTAATGGTGGTGATGATAGTAGTAGTTTAGAGAAAAAGTGTAATAATAATAATAATAATAATAAACGGTTTATTAATAGAGTTGCAGCCGGTGTTAAATATACAGACTTACATTTGATTTAGACTTAATGATATAATATGCATTGAATACATTAACAGGGCTGTAGAGTACATAAATCAGGTGTGTGTGTGTGTGTGTGTGTGTGTGTGTGTGTGTGTGTGTGTGTGTGTGTGTGTGTGTGTGTGTGTGTGTGTGTGTGTGTGTGTGTGTCCCCAGACTAATGTTTAACCTTTCATCTTACAATCTTATCATTATCCCACAGTGTCGAGTCCCTGGAACACACTCACTCCCTGGAACACACTCACTCCCTGGAACACACTCACGCCCTGGAACACACTCACTCCCCGAACACACTCACGCCCTGGAACACACTCACTCCCTGGAACACACTCCACTCCTGGAACACACTCACCCTGGAACACACTCACCCCTGGAACACACACTCACCCCTGGAACACACTCACCCCTGGAACACACTCACTCCCCTGAACACACTCACCCCTGGAACACACTCACGCCCTGGAACACACTCACGCCCTGAACACACCTGCCCTGGAACACTCATTCCCTGGAACACACTCACGCCCTTGGAACACACTCACGCCCTGGAACACACTCACTCCCTGAACACACTCACCCCTGGAACACACTCACCCTGAACACACTCCACCCTGGAACACATTCACTCCCTTGAACACACTTCGCCCTGGAACACTCATTCCTGGAAACACACTCACGCCCTGAACACACTCACGCCCTGGAACACTCCACTCCCCTGGAACACACTCACCCTGGAACACACTCACCCTGGAACACACTCACGCCCTGGAACACACTTATTCCCTGAACACACTCATTCCCTGGAACACACTCACGCTCTGGAACACACTCACCCTGGAACACATCACCCCTGGAACACACTCACCCCTGAACACACTCACCCCTGAACACACTCACGCCCTGGAACACACTCACGCCCTGGAACACACTCACGCCCTGGAACACACTCCACGCCCTGGAACACACTCCACTCTGGAACACACTCATCCCTGGAACACACCACCCCTGAACACATCACCCCTGAACACACTCACTCCCTGGAACACACTCACCCTGGAACACACTCACCCTGGAACACACTCACGCCTGGAACACACTCACGCCCTGGAACACACTCTGGAACACACTCACGCCCTGGAACCCTCGCCCTGGAACACACTCACGCCCTGGAACACACTTATTCCCTGGAACACACTCATTCCCTGGAACACATTCACGCCCTGGAACACACCACGCCCTGGAACACAATCACTCCCTGAACACTCACCCTGGAACACTCCACCCCTGGAACACACTCTCACGCCCTGGAACACACTCACCCCTGAACACACTCACGCCCTGGAACACACTATTGCCTGGAACACACTCACTCCCTGGAACACACTCACGCCCTGGAACACACCTACCCTGGAACACACTCACGCCCTGGAACACATTCACTCCCTGAACACACTCAAGCGCTGGAACACACCCTTGCCCTGGAACACATTCACGCCCTGAACACACTCACGCCCTGGAACACACTCACGCCCTGGAACACACTCCACTCCTGGAAACACACTCACTCCCTGGAACACACTCACTCCTGGAACACACTCCACCCTGAACACACTCACTCCCCTGGAACACACTCACCCCTGGAACACACTCACTCCCACACCACGCCCTGGAACACACTCACGCCCTGGAACACACTCACGCCCTGGAACACACTCATTCCCTGGAACACACTCACGCCCTGGAACACACTCACGCCTCTGGAAACACACTCACCCCTGGAACACACTCACTCCCTGGAACACACTCCTACCCTGGAAACACACCTACCCTGGAACACATTCACCCTGGAACACACTCACGCCCTGGAACACACTATTCCCTAACACACTCACGCCCTGAACACACTCACGCCCTGGAACACACTCACCCCTGGAACACACTCACCCCTGGAACACACTCACTCCCCTGGAACACACTCACGCCCTGGAACACACTTTATTCCCTGGAACACACTCATTCCCTGGAACACACTCACGCTCTGGAACACACTCACCCCCTGGAACACACTCCTCCCTGGAACACACCTACTCCCTGAACACACTCACCCTGAACACACCCTGGAACACACTCACGCCTGGAACACACTACGCCCTGGAACACACTCACGCCCTGAACACACTCACTCCCAACACACTCACCCTGGAACACACTCACCCCTGGAACACACCACCCCTGGAACACACTCACCCCTGGAACACACTCACCCCTGGAACACACTCACTCCCTTGAACACACTCACGCCCTGGAACACACTCACGCCCCCACGCCTGGAACCACCTCACGCCCTGGAACACTCACGCCCTGGAACACACTCACGCCCTGGAACACACTCATTCCCTGGAACACACTCATTCCCTGAAAACATCCACGCCCTGGAACACACTCACGCCCTGGAACACAACACCCTGAACACACTCCACCCCTGGAACACACTCACTCCCTGGCACACTCACGCCCTGGAACACACCTACCCTGGAACACACTCACGCCCTGACACTCATTGCCTGGAACACACCACCCTGGAACACACTCACGCCCTGAAACACACACTCACTCCTGGAACACACTCACGCCCTGGAACACATTCACTCCTGGAACACACTCACGCGCTGGAACACACTCTTCCTGGAACACATTCACGCCCTGGAACACACTCACGCCCTGAACACAATCACCCCTGGAACACACTCACGCCCTGGAACATACCCCGGAACACACTCACGCCCTGGAAACACTCACTGCCTGGAACACACTCTACCCTGGAACACACTCACGCCCTGGAACACACTCTCTGGAACACACTCACTCCCGAAACACTCATTCCCTGAACACACTCACGCCTCTGAACACACTCATATTGAGGTGGTGGTGGTGGTGTGGTAGCTGTAGTGGTCACCCAGGTAATAATTAATAACAGGTACAGGTAAAGTCTCTAGTACTCATCAAGGAAGTAATTAAGAAAAAAATTCCATTGTAACAAAAAAATACAACTCCTTTAGAAAAAAACACACAAGAAAACATAAAACAAACAGTAAAATATATATGTAAATAAATATTCTTCGTATTATTATGTATGGTGTGTGTGTGTGTGTGTGTGTGTGTGTGTGTGTGTGTGTGTGTGTGTGTGTGTGTGTGAGGGAGTTTTATGAGCAGTTTGTCCTGTAATAAAACGAACACACACAAAACACCTGGCTGTTGATAAGTACAATAGAGGAAGTTTTTTGTTTATGGTCGTGTGATTTTTTTTTTTAGATTTTGGATGGATTTTTTTGTTAGTGGTTGGTAATGTTTTGTTTGTTTGTTTTGTTGTTTTATTGTGTGTGTCTCTCTCTCTCTCTCTCTTCCATCAACCTAGATAGCTAGACTATTGACTAACTTACTGACTCACCGACTAACTGACTGACTTACTGACTCACCGACTAACTAACTGACTCACTCACTGATGAACTGACTCACTGACTACACAGCCCCTCTATAGAGGAGTTCTTGAACGCTATGAACTGAGACGATTAAAAAGACGAAATATTATAACACCGGACGAAAGATTAAGACGAATTTTGTTGAGTGTGTATGTATGTATGACGATATATGTATGTATTTATGTATGTACGTATGTATGTATGCATGTATGTATGTATGTATGTGTGTATGTATGTATGTATGTATGTGTGTATGTATGTATGTATGTATGTATGTATGTATGACGATATATGTATGTATTTATGTGTGTACGTATGTATGTATGCATGTATGTATGTATGTATGTATGTGTGTATGTATGTATGTGTGTATGTATGTATGTATGTATGTATGTATGTATGACGATATATGTATTATTTATAATGTATGTATGTATGCATGTGTATGTATGTATGTGTGTATGTATGTATGTGTGTATGTATGTATGTATGTATGTATGTATGTATGTATGTATGTATGACGATATATGTATGTATTTATGTGTGTACGTATGTATGTGTGTATGTATGTGTACGTATGTATGTATGTATGTATGTATGACGATATATGTATGTAATTATGTATGTATGTATGTATGTATGTATGTATGTATGTATGTGTGTATGTATGTGTATGTATGTATGTATGTATGTACGTATGTATGTATGTATGTATGTATGTATGTATGTATGTATGAATGTGTGCGTTTATTTGTATGCCTTCCTAAACTTTGTCGTCATGAATTTTTAAAAATACTTTCTTGGTACTTTTAGGTCACTTTCCATACATTTAAATTTAGGACGAAAGTTTGAAAGTTTGTATATTTTGTGTTTGGGTTTATTTATAGGTATTTATTTGGTTTTTATTCATACTTTGAGTTTGATTAATACTTTTAAATGTGAGGAAAAAAGTTTGTACCGTCTTATCTATTTTAAACTATTTTTGGCTATTTTGTAAACTAATTTATTATTTTACTTTTATTAATTAATTTATTTTTCATACAGCATACAATAACACCTGTATATCTTAACTGTTGTATAAGCTGGATTTATGGCAATTTGTATTATATACGCATTTCATTACTTCACTAATGACATGCGTATACGAATGATAATATACGCATGGGTGATATTTGACAGGTGGTGTGGTTGGTATATGTATGTGGTGCGTATACGCCTCATGGTATGTATGTATGCGTGTCAGGGTCTTATAGTATTTAGTGAGAGTTCTTTGATGCGTATATCGCCTTCTCCCCCTCCTCCACCCCCTCCCTACGCTAGTCCCCTTTCCTCCTCCTCCTCTACGCTAGTTCCCTCCCCCTCCCTCCCTTACGCAAGTCCCTTCTCACTCCTCCTCCTCTTCACTCTTCTACACTAGCTCTTCTTCCTCTCCTCCTCCCCTTCTTCCTCCTCTCCCTCACTCCTCCCCTACACTAGTCTCCCCTCCGTTCCTCACCTCCCTACTACTCAACCATTCCATTTGTACTGAAGCTGACCAATTATCTCCTCTACCCTAAAACGCCACAGCTGTACCTTTAGATAAAACCGTCAATTTCTACCAACCACAAAAAAAAGATAATATTTTTTCGGTGTTGGTGTTTTGTTCAGGTGAGGTTCATTTCCCCATGTCCTGTGTGTGTGTGTGTGTGTGTGTGTGTGTGTGTGTGTGTGTGTGTACAGTATGTAAGCTTAAACACCCGGTTCATATTACATTGTATACGATCTCTGTACAGTGAGCGTGTTATACATAAAGCTTACCGTACAACCCCTTAGCCAGCTTTAAACTGTACTTCAACTCAGCATTACAGGTTATTATATAAGACATGATCCTGTACACTCTCGCTGTTCACCTAATATTATACTGTACATTAGTGTAACATATGAATCTTGTGTACAGTACATCATCTTGTGTACAGTACATTTTGTGTACAGTACATCATCTTGTGTACAGTACATCATCTTGTTGTACAGTACATCATCTTGTAACATAACCCATTTGTTTTTGGTACATCTTTTTGTGTACTTTGACTGAACACCTTGATAAGAACGTGTACATCGCCTTGTGAACATGAAGCTGTTGTACATGTAACTCTCTGTATAGTGAAGTAGTTTGTACAGTACAGCCTACTTTACACCTCTCTACGTGTTGTACTTCCATCCTCACAAGGCATGTACACCTCTCACGTGTACACTAGTTCCTCTTCTTCCACCATCCCTCACCCTCACCACCCTCCCCTCAACCCTCACCCTCCCTCCCCCCACCTCCCTCCCCCCTCCCTCCCTCCCTCACCACCCTCCCTCCCTCCCCCTCACCCACCCTCCCCTCACCACCCCCTCCCCCTCACCCCCCTCCCCTCACCACCCTCCCTCACCACCCTCCTCAACTCACCACCCTCACCACCCTCCCTCCCTCACCACCTCCCTCCCTCCCTCACCTCCCTCCTCCCCACCTCCTCCTCCCTCCCTCACCCCTCCCTCACCTCCCTCCCTCCCTCCTCACCTCACCTCTGCGGTCAGGTATAAAACAATGTACTGAATATATGATGAGTGAAGAGAATTATTCACCAGGTGGTCGTAGTGAGGTGGTGGCGCCCTGTCGTTAATGCTACCTTCCTGGTCGCTCGGTGGTCGTTCTGGGTGTGAGGTGGTATTTTTGTGGTATGAGGTGGCTGTCCCTCACCACCTCCCTCCCTCATCACCTCCTTAACACCTCCTACGTCGTCTCTTAATCCCCTGATAAATTATTCTCCTCTTCTTATTCTTCCTTTTCCTACTATTCGTGTTTTTCCTCCTACTTCTTCCTTCTCCTCCTCTATCACATGCCCTACTATCCAATCACTCCCCTCTCCCCCTCCTCCCTTTCTTCTTTCTCCCCTTCCCTCCTCCCACCTTTCTTCCTTCCTCCCTTTCCCCCAATTCTTCCTCTCCCCCTTCCTCCCCACCTTTCTTTTCTTCTCTCTCCCCTTCCTCCCAACCTTTCTTTCCTTCTTTCTCCCACTTCTTTTCCTCTCCCTCCTCCCTTTCTTCCTCCGCCCATTGATGCCTACTGATGGCTACAAGGCCGAGTGTGAGCGAGTGTGTTGTGTTAGTGGCGGTATAAGGTAGTGGTGCTGGCCCCTACACACGGTGCAGATGGTGGCACAGTAAGGGGGAAATGGTGGGTGAGGGGTGGTGGTTGAAGGAAGGTGAGAGGAGAGAAGGGGATGGGGAAAGGAGAAGAGGTGGTGTGGAGAGGAGGGGAGAGAAGAGAAGGAGGTGGTAAGGGGAAAGGAGGAGATGAGAGAGAGCAGAGGAGAGGTGAGGGAGGAAGGATATGAGTCTCCGTCTCCCCCTGGTTTTAACTCGCCGCGCACATCACCGACCAGGATGATGACAGGTCCGCTTATGGATGTGATCGAGATGGTTTGTTTACGTCGCTTATCTCCCGGTGCGAAGATTGTGATGTTTGGCTGCAGGCGGTCTTGTGTGTGAGTGTGTGTGTGTGTGTGTGTGTGTGTGTGTGTGTGTGTGTGTGTGTGTGTGTGTGTGGATGGTTTTAGTGTTTGTAAAGCATTGTGTATGAACTCGCGTGTATATATTCTTGTATGTTCTGACTGTGCTGTATATAAGACTAGACATTTGAAGACACTTGTATTTACACTAACAATTACAGAGATAAGGTTACAAGATATTACCTTACATTAGCATAGTGGTTAGAGCTTACCTAGGGTTTAGCCCCCCCACCCCCCATTAAATAGTCATCACTTGTGTCCTGAGGCTGAGAGATCGTAACTGGGCCAGGTTCCTTCTTTTCGAAGTCTCTCCTTCACTCTCTACTAAGCTAGCCTCCCTCATCCTCCACCAAGCCAGCCTCCTTCATCCTCCACCAAACCAGCCTCCCTCATCCTCCACCAAGCCAGCCTCCCTCATCCTCCACCAAGCCAACCTCCTCCCTTCACCAAGACCCACGAGGGGGGTCGTAAATCTGAGGTGAACCCTGATTACAAGTTGGAGGGGCAGGTCGTTCACTTGTATGACAGAGGGTGACTTGTTCCTCCTTCCTGGCGGAGCTATTAGTCTGTGTCCCTAACCTAACCTAACCTAACTCAGTATAGCGTAACCTTATCTAATCTTACCTGACCTTACCTGGCCTGAGTTTTAGCCTAGCCTAGCCATGGTATTGTCTCAGGCAGTTAGGAAGAAGAAGTTATCAGCCAATCAGGACCCGGACGTGAGCGAGGCTGGTGAGGTCAACCTTGAATTGTTGTTCTCGATCTCGTCATTGAAGCCAGGCGTTGTTGAGAGGTCGTCCTTGATACCTGTACCTGTGACTTTAATTGCACCTGTACCTGTGTTTTAGCCTGTAGTGTTGTACCTGACGTTAGGGAATTAAAATCCATCTCGACTGATTAGTGGTCAAAGAGTGTACCCTGAATCTCTCTCTCTCTCTCTCTCTCTCCCAAACATACCTCTTCCTCTCACCTCCACTCCTCTCTAACCTCCCCCTCTCTAACCTCCCCCTCTCTCTAACCCCCCATCTCTCACCTCCCTCCTCCCTCCTCACTTGTCTCCTGGGAACACCCAACACCTCGTGAGGGGTTAAGACAAGGCAACACTTTCGCCGTTGTTGGTCTCAGAGGCCCTTGGTGTGTGTGTGTGTGTGTGTGTGTGTGTGTGTGTGTGTGTGTGTGTGTGTGTGTGTGTGTGTGTGTGAGGCGGGTCATTAAACTGAGCTTCTGAACCGCCCTGTATATGTTGCTGTGTTATAGAACCTTGGACCACACTGTATGAATTCTTTAAGGTTTAGAGGGAAAAATATAACGTAAGAACCTAACCTAACCAAACTTAACCTAACTTTTGAGAATCCACCTTCGTATCAAAGCCTAAGTGACCATCTCAAGTTCGGAGGAAAATAAAACGTAAGAAGAAGAAGAAGAAGAAGAAGAAGAAGAAGAAGAAGAAGAAAGAAGAGGGCAGTTCCTGTGCCTTAGTCAATCGATCTCACACAAGCGGGTCCTCTTCCTCCTCCTCCTCTTCCTCTTCACGGGTGACATTGTGACTACAGGCGTGTAAAGCATCCCTGTCCCTACCACCGTCACCCATTGTCACCCACCGTCATCCAACCACCCCTCACTCTACCCCCACCACTCACCCCCCCCCCTACCCTCACCTCCTCAGCTGTGAACGCCAAGTCTCTTCATGTATTCCTGAACAGTATTCTCAGACTGGTGTGTTATGGTGACGGAGAATTAAATCTTTCTTAATGTGTCAGAATATTTGGTGTGTGTGTGTGTGTGTGTGTGTGTGTGTGTGTGTGTGTGTGTGTGTGTGTGTGTGTGTGTGTGTGTGTGTGTGTTGATCTACTTGTGTACATGTGTCTGTGTATCTGTGTATGTAACTACGTATACTCAAAAATTGCCTCATACGTCCATGTGTAAAAGTTGTTCAAGTGTGCGTGTGTGTTTTACGAGGCCGTGTGTACATATTTTGTTAATGAACTTCCAAACTACACACACACACACACAGAATCATGACCCCTTTGATTGTCTTGTGGTTTTGGGAGGGCGGGGGACCACGATTCTGACAAGATGGGGGAAGGAGGGGAGGAGCAGGTGGTCAGAAGAGTAAGACTGAGAGGGAAAGGTAAGGGGTGGTGTCATAAACCCCCATCTTTCCCCCCTCCCACCACACCTGGCCAGAGGGTCATGGGCTGCCCTTCCTTCCTTGTAACCAACTTCCTTGCAACCTCACTTCTTTGAACCCTCCTTTGCAATCTCTCCTTCCAACCCTCCCCTTCCAACCCCTCCTTTCCAACCCTCCCCTTTTCCAACCCCTCCCTTCCAACCTCTCCTTCCAACCCTCCCCTTCCAGCCCTCCTTCCAACCCTCCCTTCCAACCCTCCTTCCAACCCTCCCCTTCCAACCCTCCCAAAGTACCTACGACGCCCACACCAACATTGCAAGGCTCCAGGTTGCAAATTAACACACCCTGTTGCAACAGGTGTGACCCTTATTTATTTATATTTATATATTTAGTAGGCGTCAACTGTGATGAACTGTACTGACTTTGTGTTGTGTGTGTGTGTGTGTGTGTGTGTGTGTGTGTGTGTGTGTGTGTGTGTGTGTGTGTGTGTGTGTGTGTGTGTGTGTGTGTGTTGGTCCAGGTATCTCAGACATTTAGGAAGACTTCGAACTATTTCTCGCCGGGCAGCTTTATTGGTAGAGGTGGAGGGAGGGGGTGAGGGGTAGGGATGAGGGAGGGGAGGTAGATTGTGTGGTCGTGACCCGCCTATCACCACCTGAGAGTCTTGCTATCCATCTCATCAGCCTCCTCT
Organism: Homarus americanus; assembly: GCF_018991925.1. Taxonomy (NCBI): domain Eukaryota; kingdom Metazoa; phylum Arthropoda; class Malacostraca; order Decapoda; family Nephropidae; genus Homarus; species Homarus americanus. The sequence goes on along the minus strand of NW_024753650.1, from coordinate 494,999 downwards.
TCTATAACACTGCCTGTCTGTCTGTCTGTCTGTTTACCTGTCTGTTTACCTGTCTGTGTAGGAGGGAGAGGAGGAGGAGGTTGGATGTCTAGGAAGAAGTCTCTCTCTCTCTCTCTCTGGTAGGTGGTGGTACTGAGGGGAGGTAGGTGGTAGTAGTGATGGTAGGTAGGGGTTGTGGTAGTCGTGATGGTAGGTAGGGGTTGTGGTAGTCGGGTGGTAGGTAGGGGTTGTGGTAGACGTGATGGTAGGTAGGGGTTGTGGTAGTCTTGGTGGTAGGTAGGGGTTGTGGTAGACGTGGTGGTAGGTAGGGTTGTGGTATGATGGAGGTAGGGGTTGTGGTATCGTGATGGTAGGCAGGGGTTGTGGTAGTCGTGATGGTAGGGCAGGGTTGTAGTATGTGGTGGTAGTAGGGGTTGTGGTAGTCGATGGTAGGTAGGGTTGTAGTCGTGATGGTAGGTAGGGGTTGTGGTAGTCGATGGTAGGTTGGGTTGTAGTCGATGGTAGGTAGGGTTGTGGTAGTCGGTGGTAGGTAGGGTTGTGGTAGTCGTGGTGGTAGGTAGGGTTGTAGTCGGTGGTAGGTAGGGAGGGTTGAAGGGCGAGTCAGGGTGATTGATGGATGGTTTGAGGTGAATGTGGTTGATGGATTGTCAAGGTTGAGGTATCTGAGCAGCGACTACCAGCAGCTGAAGGAAATTGATTGGTCGATAAGTTGATGAAGATTGAAAGGATTGATGATTTTGGTGGATGGTTGATGATTTTGGTGGATGATGGATGGATGATTGATGATTTTGGTGGATGGTAGAGGATGGTTGATGATTTTGGTGGATGGTAGAGGATGGTTGATGATTTTGGTGGATGGTAGAGGATGGTTGGATGATTTTGGTGGATGGTAGAGGATGGTTGATGATTTTGGTGGATGATGGATGGATGAGGTTTTGGTTGACGCTAGAGGATGAATGGATGGAGTTCCTATTAAATGGACGAAAGTTTCTACCACAAAAAATCAGAAATTTGACTGAATTACTAACTGCCCGACTGCCTGATTGAACGACCGCCCGACTCCCCGACCAATCAACCGACCAATGTAATAGACAACTAAAGAAAACTATAAAACTCAATTAACACAAAAAAATAATGAAAACAAACACAAAATAAATGATAAACAAACAAACAATAACAAAGACATCAAATACACCTAAAAAATACAATAAAAAACAAAAAAACTCAATTAAAAAACAAACACACAAACACACAAACATACAAACACACAAACATACAAAAACTAAATGAACAACAACAGAGTTTTTTATCAGTGACAAACTAATTACTTTTATCTTCACTACTAGTTCATCGTCTCCGCCCATCACACACGCTAATGACCTTGTTGAGTAATTAACACACACACACACACACACGCATGCGCACCCCTCTGATTGGATAACGTCACGCGCCATTGGTTATTGCCAAATTGATCTTGACCAATTAAAATTGTTCTGGTCCAATGTGAGAGAGAGAGAGAGAGAGAGAGAGAGAGAGAGAGAGAGAGAGAGAGAGAGAGAGTACACCTGTGGAATGGGTTTCGTAGTTGGGTCTTGTGTATGCTAATTGGGGAGTGTGAATTGGTATTAGGTAATTAAATTGGGTATAAATTGGCGTTGTGTATGTTAATTAGGTAGGTAATTATCGTTAGGTATTATAATTGGGTGTAAATTGGGAAGTAATTAGTGTTTTTATTGTAAATTGGGGTGAAAATTTGTTGGTTTACGCTAATTGGGTGGTAATTAATGTTGGATATTGTAATTGGGTTCTAATTAGGTGCATAAATAGGGTGTTAATTGTATGCGTTAATTATTTTATTCGTAATTGGTCTATAAATAGGTAAAAAAAATTGGAAAATTGAGTCATAACTTATAAATAGTCGTTATAGCAGGTGTTTTGGTAATTGGATTATGATTAAATAGATTGTAATTGGGTCTGTTAGGTAATTAATTGGATTTTGATTAGATTTTTTAGTTGTAATTGGGATGAGAGAAGAAAATTGGGTAATAATTCGGTATCTTGTGATAATTGATATTTTTGTTTATTAATTGGCTGTTAATTGGGACGTTGTTATAAAAATTGGCTAATAATTGGATCTTTTATGGAGTAATTGGGTGTCGTGTTATGGTAATCAGGATGGCTATGTGAATAATCATATATATAACAATCAGAAAACTCGTATGATAATCCTCACGTAATCAAAATGGCTAAACGACACTCAGAATCGTTTAAAAATATGGCACATTTGTACGATATTCTGATTGGTTTAACGACAATCAGATATCTCAATGGTTATAGAAATCTAGTCACAATCAGAACGACCTAACCAACCCTATGTTAATCACAGTAACTTAACAGCAGTCAGGAGCATCTGGCAACACTCAGAACCGCCCTAACATACACTAATAGCGATCCTATGGTAATCAGAATGACTTTAACGACAATCAGACCTGTCAACAT